>NC_046313.1:88779005-88936103 GCF_009819535.1 Lacerta agilis
AATCATCATTATTGAGTTACAGTCTGCCAATTAGTAGCCTTGAATAATTTCCCCTTCATTTCAATAATGCAAATAATGCACATGGTTTATATTTTACATGGAACAAGTCTTCTGCTCCTGGAAGTGTTTTGCCAACAAAATAAAAACAGTGCATCCAAATATTACATTTTCCATAAAAGTCAATTATCTGAGCTTTTCTGCCTTCCTTTTGTTATCCTCTAGGATAGGCAAGAAAACAGGCCTTAGAGATTAGTGCTTAAATCTTTTTGGATTGTTTTTAATTAAAGTGAAAATCAGCTGTGGAAAATTAAACACAGCTGAGTCTTGACTAAAGGGAACAAGTGTTAGCAATGTAGCTACTAGAAGCAAAAAAACCAAACCCAGATCTCTCAACTCTGAGGCTGTGTATTCTATGAAAGAACACTGGATTTGACTTTGCAGTTTTTGTGTTCCGAATTCAGGAGAAAAATGGCCTGGATACAGGTAAGTGGTTATAAATAAAAGTATTACATCTGAAGGGAAGGAGTGTGTTGCACACTTTCCCACAATATGCCACCAATATCTTTGCTATTTGGATAGAACCACCCAGCTTATTTATGTGTGGCTTGATGATATTGTTAAGGTTTAGTCAACCAAGCACCGCACTTGGTTAATTCCTGTCAATACATAGGAGAGTGTATGGTGCATTTTATCTCGGAAGATGTGGTGTAGCCTTAATATGTTCACCAGATTGCAACCCAAAATTTTGCATTATGGGTAAGATCCAACAGAGTGCAAGCGGACCTCATGCAATAGGACTTTTCCTTTCTCTCCTCCCCACTGCACACCCTGAGAACGTGTTCCAGAGGGTTGAGTCACCCTCTGGAGCAGATGTTCAGGGCATGTGGGGGGTCTGGAGAGGGGAGAAACTGGAAGACCCATTGCATAAGCAAAACTCCATTGCACAAGTGGGTAGACACCATTAGATATCACCCATTGTTTTTAAAACAACTGTTGAAATAAATTAGTCAGCTGCTATTTCTAACTCAGTTTTTGTTCTTTATGATGTGACAATCCTACTTTTTGTGATTTCTCATGTGGTGGTCTTGTGTGGGGATAGCCAGCAGATGGGACGACCAGTAATCCCGGAGTTCCTGCTCCCACTGGCTGTGAAAGGGTCCGCTGGCTATGACCTGAAGGTAGTTGTCGTGAGTTCTGGAGGTTTCCGAAGGTTTCTGAAGGTTCCGGAGATTCCGGAGGTTCCAGATAGGAAAGATAGGCTAAGCTAAGTAGTGGCCAAAACTTAGAAGGCCAAATAAACGTTTTTGAAATAAAAGAAATAAATACTAAGACTGCAGTCAATGGTGAAGAAGCTCTCAACTGCTCTGTGCAGCTTGGTTTCTCTTTCGGTTTCTCTCTGGCTTGTCTCGCACTGATCTCTCTGGCTTGTCTCGCGCGTTCTCCACACACGCTACAGAGTGCAGAGGCTATTTATTAGGAAGTTAAACATCGTCACAACATTAACAACAACCAATCACAATGTTGTTTCCAGGCTAGTTTCTGGGCGGGGAACTTTTAACTGACCGTTACATTGGCTAAATTAGCGCGCTTTGCCCCCAGCGCAGAGGGATCCATGCAGCAAACCTCTGCTGGATCCTTTGCCTTCCTTGCGATGCGCGGAAGGTTACCTTAAAGTAAACATAAAGCAAACAGGTGCAGGGGCACCTTAAAACGTATTCCCAGTCTTGGTTTCTTGCATCTCAAGAATTTAGTCACCCCACCCCCTTCTTTCCCAGTGACTAAGGGATCATTCCTATTATAACCATGGATCACTTCTATGTAATATTTGTGTGTCTCTTTTTGTCATTTTGCCCTAAAGTTCAGGTAGTGAAACATAGTTGTGATTTTGACTATCTGGTTGACCTCATCTCCTTTATTTCATGAGCATTATTTGTCATAGGGTAATCTTCTTAGATTTCAAGGCCTTTTATAAAGTTTAAGCATCACTCACCTTATTGTACAGATGGGAACATTAGGCAGAGCAGCGCCAATGCGCTTATGTTATGCAGTATTCAGTACAAACAATTGATCACATTTGTTTCCTCCCCTTAACCCAGGTTGCTCAGGGCTCTGTGCATGAGATCTTTTTTCTCATTCCTGCTTTTAATGTCATTCTTAATGAACCCCACTACTTAGAACCATTTTGATAATTGTGAAATGTACATTATATTTCTGTGACTCCTTGAATCAAGGAGTGGGGACACCATTTGTTCCCAATTTATACTCTAAACTTTCAGTTACCTACCTATAGTAGTTTAGGACTGAATCCAACTAAATCCTTGGGCATTGCTCCCACCCCCACTTTCCTCATTCCCTTTGTACTATCCCCAAATCTGCCCTGGAGAGTTGGGGGAAACACCTAGAACAGATATTTTTTGGGGAGGGGGAGCTCCAGCTTTTGTGTGAGTGGAGTGCAATGACTCATCTTTCACCACCCACCTAGAATAGGTTTTGTAAAAAGATCTGAGGAATATGATGCTGCTGTTGCTATTTTACTGTTGTGTAGTGACGTTTTGTATTCTGACACTGCTACGGTATGAACATCAACATATGACTTGGCCAGAACCCTTATTACTTCAGTGATGTATGAATCTAGCCCTTGTTGAAATACACACTTGATAGATGGTAGGCATGGCCCAACATGGTTTCCCTTATGTCGTCCCTATGAAACATCCCATCCCCTTTGTAGCTATGATTATGAAAACCAGGTTTGTAGCAAAGCAGCAGCTTCTTAGAGTACAATTTGGGTACAAGTGAAGGATATCAATGATAGTTCTACTTTGAACTCCCTTCTTATCTGAAGAATAAAACAAATATATTTCGGTTTGTTCTCTAGAACCACATGAGTTTCAGAGGGCCCTGCTTCAGTGAATAAAGTAAAGAAATCAAAAGCAATGCTAAGACCCTGGGAGTTAGTTTGAGGAGCTCTGCTTTACTGCCTTGGAACATTCTTCAGTCTGTTATAAAATATGGATGCAGTGCAATGTTGAAACTGATCTCAAAATAAACGGCAAAGGAATCCAACATTGCTTAAAATATTGCAATGGTTTAGAAACAAACCTAGCCAAGTTCTATCAGGGAAGTATTATAGGTTGCTAATGTTAAAGACACATTACTGTCGTATACTGCAGCAGTATCCTTTGACCCAAAGATGAGCAAAATGTCACAAAGCTTTGTTCTTCATAATAGTGCATTCCTACAAATCACTGAGGCTGTTCCAATGAAACTGGTAGATGACAAACCCCAAAAAGTAAGTACTCCCCCCCCCCCACAAAAATGTGTAAATTGCTTGTGGAATGTACTGCCAGAAGGATGTGGGGTGATGCTCAAAATTTGCATAGTGTTGTTTTGTTTTTGTTTTTCAAAACTGATTATGGTTCCATGACATAAGGTTCTAAAGACCACAATTTAGCACAAAAATTGGTATGCTGAAGCCCATCGAGTTTGATCCTAGCCTTACGTCTCCAGTTTCCATTAGAAACAAAGAATTGTCAAAAAGCCCAAAAGAATAAAGCCTTGGTCAATAAGCCCAAACATCCTCCTATTTTAGCATTGTGCTTTATGTTGTGGTCAATCTGATGCCACCAGGAAATCCACAAATGACGCTTGATGGCAATCTCTGTTCCCTGCATGTTTGCTTCTGAGCACCATACTGCTTCCGAAATCTGGATGTTCCATAAAGCTGTCATGACTAAAACATAAAATTCCGTCCCTTAATTTGCCGTTAAAGCCACTGTGACCTTTCAAATCATTTGTCATGTCAAATATTCAATAGGAAGTAATATCAGTGAAGGTTCCCCTTGTTACAGCAGAGATGGCAAACCACAGAATGAAGAAGAGCCATAGTCCTGTTTCCGGTTTTCAGGAAACTTTCTTTTAATGAAATATATCCTTTTGTTATTTATTTTTATTTATGACTGAAAACATTTTTATATCACCCTTCATCTACTTTGGATTCAGGGTAGCTTATTGATATATAAAATTTACTATTAGCAGATTTAAATGCCTGGATAAACAAAGGACTTTTTTGCCTGCTGCCAAGAAGATTGCATCATTGGCGCCAGACACACCTCTATAGTAGGGATGTTTCCAAGTGGATTTCCCCGGTAGAAGCAAAGGCTGTAAATAGGAGAAATAGGGAAGGAAGCTGGCCAATATATAATTCATTACCGGTAGAGGAAGATAATCAATTAAGGCTTAGGAAATATGAAGAGGTTGATCAACTTTCAGGCTGGCTTAATTACCACCAACTTACATGAAACCTTCAAACAAGATAAGAAAAAAGGATTTCCTAATGAACCTTCTAAATTCGAAACAGAAATATTAAATAATAACAATATAATATCTAGGATGTACCAAATCCTCCTTGAGTGGAAAGTAAAGGAGGAGGAGGTTAAGGAAGTTATGATTAAATGGGCACAAGACATCGGCCACCCTATAATGCTAAGTGAGTGGGGAAAACTTCGGAAATCTGCAGTGAAGTTTACAGCATGTTATAATATTAAAGAAAATATACTTAAGATGCAGTATAGATGGTACCTGATGCCATCAAAGCTTTCCAAAATGTATAAAAATATTGCTAATAACTGTTGGCGATGTGGGGAAAGCAATGGAGACATGTACCACATGTGGTGGTTGTGGAAAAAGATCAGAGAATTCCGGAACCTTGTATATGAGGAACTTAAAAAGCTTTTTGGGTTAACTTTCCTAAAAAAAAAAAAGCCAGAAGCTTTCCTTCTAAGTATTATAGGTAAAGATATTCCAGGAAAAGTAAGAGATATATTTCTATATGCCACCACAGCAGCACGAACACTGATAACGATGAACTGGAAGGGGGGGAAATATCCCAGTGATAAAGGACTGGCAAAATACAGGAATATGCAGAAATGGATCAGTTAACTAATAGCTTAAGAGGAAATACAAGACAAGTTTTTGTGTTAAAATGGGAAAAAATACAGAAAATATCTACAAAGCAATAACAATGGTATAAAATCTATGGTGGCCTTTGAGTGACCCTGGAGTTGAAAAATTTGAAGGAGACAAGTCAAGGTTAAGCTCTGTTCTAAGAATGTATTGGAAAGGTTATAAAGGAGAAGCTAACAATGTTGAGTACATTCGCAAGTAGAAAAGAATTGTTCATTGGGGAATGATAGGAAGTCTAAATGTTTGTTTGTTAGTTTTGGTATTCGGTTGAGTAGAGGTGGTTTTGTGGGGCCGGGGAATATAGTAGGGATGTGAAAGGGAACTTCCACAAATCACCACAGTAAGTACAGTGGTACCTCTGGTTGCGGATGGGATCCGCTCGGATCCCGAGGTTTTCGCAGCCAGAGGGACGGCTTCTGCGCATGCACGCGTGGTGGTAGAGCACTTATGCGCATGGGGGAAACCCGGAAAAATACTACCGGGTTTGCCACGTTCACATCCTGAAGGATACGCAACCAGAGATGTGCGTATCCAGAGGTACCACTGTATAAGAAACCCAACACATGTATCACAATGTATTGAAATTATTCCTTGAGTCTATGCTGTTGCAGCAAAACCCAAGTAATCAATGGCCAGTTCTGCTGGTTTTTGAGAAAACTCCCGGATACTGCTTTTACGCCCTTGGCCATTCTGTATAATTTAAATTTTGTTTTCTTGTTTGAGGCATGCTATTGTTTGGACTCCACTTCCTATAATCCATAGCTTCCACTGTGATGTGAATGACCCCAAACTCTTCATTTTAGGATTTGTGCTGCTACTTTCAACATCTGGCAGCAATAAAATTCTTTCCTATGCTGTTCTTTCAGTGGTGGTGGTGGTGATGATAATTAATTTATTATTTGTACCCCACCTATCTGGCTGGGTTGCCCCAGCTACTCTGGGCGGCTTCCAGCATAATGATTGTTGTAACTACAGGTGATGTGCAGATCTACTATTCCAGAGCCACAGTTAGATGCATTCAAGGTGGCACTAAAATAGAAGATAGGGGATACAGTGTGATCCTTCCTTCCTTCCTACCTACCTACCTACCTACCATGAAGAGAGCCTCTATGTAAAACAGGCTCTCTGTTTTTTTAGAAGGAAAATTAATATAACTTTAGTCTCTATATCAGGACAGTTGTTTGAAAGGCAAGTTATATAGGTAACATTTTTATTGTGCTAAAAATAATACAAGAATACACCAGAGCTAATAAAATGAATACATTTTCATTTGTTTTGTGCCTCAGGTACCTTGTATGAGAATTCTAATTAATCCATGTTGCAGCTGCATACCTGTAATAGTGTGTGAGTTTGTATGTGCTCTTGTTGAGCTCTTGTGTTTCGATAAACATTTACGTTTGAAATCCTTTTATCATGGAGCGAACAATTTAGTCTCCTGCTAGCCACGTCCCAGACCTAAAGCCCTATTTTTGATGCAATGTACACACACAGAACTTATCACACGGAAGTGGTCACAGTTCAGTGCTTCATTGAAATGAATGGGAAACCCCTATGAGTGGAAGGAGAAATGGTTTAGGGCTTAAGCTTCTGGTCTTGAGTCTCTACAATTCCTTTTCAGATACCTTTCTAGTAGCACCTTAGAGACCAACTGAGTTTGTTCCTGGTATGAGCTTTCGTGTGCATGCACACTTCTTCAGATAAGGTATCTGAAGAAGTGTGCATGCACACGAAAGCTCATACCAGGAACAAACTCAGTTGGTCTCTAAGGTGCTACTAGAAAGAATTTTCGATTTTGTTTTGACTATGGCAGACCAACACGGCTACCCACCTGTAACTGCAACTTTTCAGATACCTGTTACTGGGCAGTGGCTAGGTTTTATACCCTTTAATGCCCTTTTCTTCTGTAGCAAATTCAAATGGCTAGCTTCATTTTTGCAGCTTAAATATAGTTGCAAGGGAGGGAAAATGAAGTAATAAATATGCAACTGATCCACCTGCAGCGTAAGCCTCTGTTTGCCTACTCAAGGGTCAGTCTAACTTCAATGGGTTTGCTCCCAGATAAGTATAGAATTGCAGCCTTGATGTGTCACCAGATAAATTGATCAGCCAACCCAGTAAATGGTGCATCTTGGCTAGTGAAACAGGCAGTATTCGAAGTCCAGTTGTCCGCAGTTTCAGCCTTTGCTTCTTGGCACCTTGCTGTGAACTTCTGTAGCTCAGGCTCCTGGATATTGCTACAAGCACACATACAGTTTCCAAGGATATCAGGACTACTTGGAAATATGGTTCCTGTGGTTTCCGACATGCCCAGAAAGGGCACCAGGAACCTTTTCACAGTGAGGGGTCACTGGTATCCTTAAAGACATTAGGAACCATGGAAGTACATTTCCAAAGGTTCTTATGGTCTTGAGTGTCTAGGGTTTAATGGCACTCTAGCTTGAGAGCCTTTGCTACTCCCATCCATAGTCAAGTTTGGAAATGAGGAATGCATGTATGTCTTTTGGGGCATTCTGTGAGGATCTCATTGCAGGGTTTGAAGGCAGCAAACCTCTAGCTCTTCCTACAATCCCAATTACAACATTGGCATGGGCTCTTAATTAGAAATAAACATTTGTTTTAAAATAATGTGGGGTTTTGTTTGTTTGTTGTTGTTTTTAAAATGGTGCCCATTCCATGTTGAGTTTTTGGAAATCTGTCCACCATTGATCCTGGGTGTTTTCACAACACAAACATTTGAGATTAAGAGTGTCATGGAGCATTTTTTTTTAAACAAAGAACCACCACAAATGCAGGAAAAATGCCTATAAACACAGGAATATTTACAAATAACAGAATATTTATTACCAATAACTATAAAAAAGATTACATCTGCTAGTTCACTGATAAATATCATTTACACTGGGGAGAAAAAACTACAAGGCTTTTTTTCTTTCATTTTCTTTCTTTTGTGGGTTTTTTTGTTTTGTTTTTGTTTTTACATAGAAGTAACCATATCAAACTAAGAAAGGAACACAGCTTGAAATACTGACAATATTTCTCTGGTTAACACCCCTGACTTGCACAAGTGGAATCCTGATTATGAGTTACTTAATAAATATATTTTGAAAGTAGTTTAAAAGTTAGCTTGTGTTGTTCTGGAAGCAAAACAGACAAGTTACAGGCAAATTTAAACTATCAGGAAGAACAAACTATAAACCTCTGCAGTGATTTTTTTTTTTAATTTGGGGAAAAGAATGAACAGAAAGCTTCATTGATGTCTTAATTATTATTGTTCCATCTGAGCATATGTACAAAATTTTACCCCAGTAACAAATAAATCTTTTGTATTAATAGATTTTTTTTTCTTTTTAAATTCTGGGCATGGTTCATATACCTTCCCAGACTCTGGTGAACACATGGAGTGGAGCATGGATGGAGCTCTGCATGTGCAAGCTTGTGCATAAGTTCATATGTTCATTGAGAACCGGTACGCACACCCAAGTCAGTGGAGATACTGCTCAACCCAAGCTTTAATGGAAGGGGATGACAGCTTCATGAGAAAATGTCACGATGGACTGCAATCACTGTCACATTTGAATAGGATTTTATCAACATGCTAGATATGTATAAAGAGCTTATCAAGAAAATTAAAGCTAGGTCTTCAGAACACTCTTCAGGTGTTGGGTTCTGTTCACTTGTGCTAGCAAAAAGGCAAGAGGGTTTGATACCTTAAAATAAAGGAGCTATTTGGAAGTGCATAGAGACACCCAGACATACATATAATTTTTTTTTAATGGAAAAAAGCCTTTTTAGGGAAATATTCACTAGAATGGTATTTATTAGTTTTAGCTTATGACCTATACTCAAACAAAAACCGTATAAACAGAGATAATTTTGTAATTCATTTATGAAACCAAACTATAGAGAATTACAGTTAAACATGTACCTGTCAAAAGAAATGTATGTTCCAACACAGAAATCAGCATAATTATGTTTCATTTAAAGTCTCACAGACGCACAGACTTCCTTATTAAAATGGTGCAAATCCAGAATTACATAAATTGCTCAAAGGGTGGAATTTCAAGATTTTCACCGCATTCAGCATCTTGTCCTTTGCTATAGCAACGTCTGGTCTACATTACTATAGGAGCGATCACGACTAAATAGAACGAATGTCAATTTAATATTTATTAAATTTTTAGAGAAAACTTAAGTACATTCAAATGAAAATCTTTGCTATGCATCATTAAAATATTAGCTAGCTGATACTATGCAGTTGACTTACACAAACCTGAAAGCAAAGGCATTGAAAGTTATTTTAGATTTGTCTTTTTTGTAATTTGATGCAAGAATGAACACCTTACATGTCATTTAAATGAACAACAACAAAATAAAACCACTCTAGCTGCTTTAAATAGCAGCATGATCCATCCTCCTCCTCTGCACATATTGGGGGAAAGGATCCTGAAAAAGTATTCCAGTGAACCTTCCTCTTCCCTCTCCCAATCCTCCAGCTGGCTATACTGCTGGCACCAGACATGTACCGGTATATCCTGTCCTTTATGTACAGTATCTAGCAGCCCACTCCATCCCTTCCTTGTGGAAGTCGTCTGTGCATCAGGGGCTAGGAATGGCCAACAGATCAAGGCCCAGTGCCCACAAGCGCTGCAATAGCAGCAGCAAACCTGACTTGAGGCCATCAGGGAGAGGGGAGGGAAGACTTCATATAATGCCTGTTTGGGATCCTACCTGTGTACAGATAAGCCCAGGTACCTTGAAGAATGGATCGAGGTCAAAAGAGCTTTGCCAGTGCACTCTTGTAAAACTATACAATCAATTTGAAACCAGTGTACTGAGAACTTTCGACCTGGCTATAAAACATTCCAAAACAATGTATTTTTGCAACAGTAAATGCCATCAATAGCATTTCATAGCAGAGGGAGAAAAGAAATTAATATCTACATCATATGTTAACTTTAAAAAAGTCTATAAAACACTAAATATATAATAAAAAATATGCATATAAGGACATATGTAAACTGCTTTGGTAACATCGTATTACAGATGTTTTCAGTGCATTGCAGAGTTTCCAAAGAAACTTCAGACAAAGCTATATTTGCTTTGAGGAAGTACTGTATAATGCCATTCCTAGAGAAGCATAAAACATTTTTTTTTTCCAGTAGTAAGATGTACTCGAACAACAATATTACTTAGTACTGGGTGTCTTCAAAACAACTAGCTAAATGTTGCTTAGTTATATTATAAACAGGAAGTCCTTTAGATATTTTTTGTCATAAACTTGATCTAGCTGTGAGGGAAATCATTATTGTGCTGATGGCCGACAACGTACAAGCATTTGAAGTAGAAGCGCCCGACCCTCTCGCATAGGCATCTAGGAGAAAAGAAGAAATCACAAGGTTTGATATCTTGCAGCTTCACATACACGAACAAGTGACATAACTCGCCTCACTTTTACGGTGCTCCTGCATTCAGTAACATGAAAGAATTACTTTGGCACTGATTCAAATGGAAAGCTTTTACACTGACAGAAATGCTAAGTAGCAGGAAGGAAAAACAAGGATTGGGGCTCTAGCCCAGAGCTTCAGTGTGCGTGCAAAAATTCTGCATAAAAGTATTCCCAATTCCACTAATGCAGTGGCAGCTCCACATGCACAGAAGGGTTTTGACATGCGTTTCTTGCATTTATATCCTACCTTCCCTCCAAAGAGCTCAATGTGGTTTTCATGGTTCCCCCCTATCTTTAGTCTCACAGCCACCTTGAGTGGTACATGTGCTGAGAGACTATAACTTAGTCCAAGGTAGAGATGGGAAGGCCTGGGGGGGGGGACTGGGAAAATGGGGGAGGGGCTTTTGTTTTTTCAATTTTTCTGTGTCCCCCCCCCCCGGCCTTTCCATGTCCGTCGCCACCCATTTTTTCCTGGTCCCCCCCCCCCCAGGCCTTCCTATCTCTAGTCCAAGGTCACACTCAATGAGGTTCATGGCCATGTAAGAATTTGTACCCAGATCTCCATAATACATTTGCTGGCATTTTAAGTTGTCACAAGAATTTTTGGTAACAATAATAATAAAATATGTGAATGGGAAAACGCTAGTGTACAAGGGAGCCCCATATAAACCTGTTGTGCTCTGTGTTGTGGGTAGTAGAGCTAACGACTAAAGGAAGCCTATTCTTTTGCTCCTGACTTAGTACTTGTTATGTGCCTGCAGGAAAAATACTGCAATGCCATAATTAACCTTTAACACAACTCCACTTTTGCAGGGACAATTTACTGTCCTTTTAGGTGCACAAAGGGACAAATTCTAGTGCTATGTTTGGTCTCACAACTGAAAATGCATATATATATATATATATATACACACACACACACACATATACACAGTATATACACGTGTGTGTGTGTGTGTGTGTGTGTGTGTGTATAAAATCTCCCATTATGATTGAATATCATTAAGCAGAGAAGAAGGACAAACTTAGTTGGTCTCTAAGGTACCAAGAACAAACTTAGTTGGTCTCTAAGGTGCTACTGGAAAGATTTTTTTTATTTTGTTTTGACTATGGCAGACCAACACGGCTACCCACCTGTAACAGAAAAGAAGGGATTTTTTCCCTATCCTTTTCTCTCTTCCCCCCACCCCTGCAAGACTTTATTCAAAGTAGACAGTTACAAAACTGAGAAAGGCATCTTCTGTTCTAACTACAGAAAATTTCATTCATTGCCAGGGCCAGCCCAAGACATTTTGGCACCCGAGGTGAACCACAAAATGCCATCCTCCCTACTGGGTAAGTAAATATCTACATCAGGAACAAGCAGGGCTGGGGAGCATCAGTTTAGCTTTACCGGACCATTGAAGTGGCAATCAAAGGCCATTGCAAGGCGAGGGGGTGTACTCTGAATCACTCTGGGTGGGAGCAGAGCCCAGGGGATCCCAGAGGGAAGCCCTAGCCAGTTCTTTCTTGGGGTGGGAGGAGACCAGGGCCTCCTATTTCCCAAAAGGCCGCTGTAGAGGCGGCATGGGGGATGCTCCTGAGGAGGTTGCAGATCCAGCCTCGCAAGTAATGTGTGTCAGTGGGCAATGCATTCCTTGGGGGCTGGATCTGCTGCCTGAAGCGGTTGTCTCATGTTGCCTTATGGGTGGGCCAGCCCTGCTCTGGCTAATATGACCATGATATACATATGTAATTTACAAAACTGAAGAATTCTGAATACCATCATTTGGGTGACAGAAGAATCATTAACAAAACCTTATGTATAGTAAGATACTTCCTTGGTACTATTTATTACATTTTAAAAGCACTCTGTAGTAAAGTTCTATGCACGGAGAAACAGATTCAGCCCTGGATCATTCGGGGAGGGGGGGAGACTGAAATACCCTCACATGGCGAAGAACAACAAGGGCTCTTACTTGATATCTTTGGAATTCGGATCTGCCCGCTGCTACTGCCATCTCCTCCATCACTGAATGGCTTTATTTCTATGATGTAATCTTCATCAAAAGGCAGTGAAAGCTCCACAGATGTTTTGTTAGTTTCTATAACAGATGTGCTGCTTTGTCTGTTCCATCTGTATAAAACCTAGACCGTATTTTTAGCCAAGGGGGAGAAAGAAAGAAAGAAAGGGGGTGGGGAAGCAAGAGCCTTAGATTTTCTATAGAAGTTGCCTCTATTTCTAGGACTTATATTAATAGCTAATCAACTCTTATAGTCCCTAGAGAAAATATATGCCTTGGCTTTTGGAAAGTCGTGTGGCTTCTTGTCATACCCTTGAGCATTAGAATGCATTACTTCCATTCTCTCGTTGGCTTTGTGAAGTCAGAGCTGTTCATGTAGCTCTGCTCTCCTTGAGATCAAAATACTTGGTAGAATTTCACCAGAACTCCATACTGGAGAGGCCTGATTCTCAGCTTTTCATTTCTGAACTGATTTTTTAAGCTGATCTGATAACAGCCACAAAAATAAGGAACTTGCTGTATAGAAACATACAGAAATAGGAAAAAAATAGCCTTGGAGCAAGGCACAATGTCTTATGATGTGCAAATGTCAATACATCACTGCCATGCTGAGAAGCTGCTATTGCACCAGTGTCACAATGGCTGCAACAAAAGCTCCCCCATGCAAAACCTGTGCCTCTGTCACAGGACAGTCAGAAAGGTTGGAGCAGAGGGAGGGGGGGAGAGTGATGAGAAATGAGCTCCGGCTTGTAAATATGTACTTAATAAATATTACCCTAAAGTAGCCAGCCTAGTAAGTGCATTTTCTTGTGGTAGGCTTCCACACGACCCTGAGAGCCTCTCGGAGGCACTGGTTGCCAGTTCTTGATCAGTTTGGGTGATGCTTTAATGCCATTGGATTTGCAGGTGAAAAATAGCCCTGGCTTATTAGATTATCACCCTCATAATATACACTGCATAGTATGCATATTTACTGATATCACTGAAGTCTACAGAACATTATTTAAGTTGTTTAGAATAGATCATAGCCCGCGTGAAGTTTAAGTCAATTTCAGATCCCACTGAAAAATTTAAATTTTCACAGTTCATTTTGAAGTTAGTTAGTTCAATACAGCTTAATGTCTCATAACAATGGAAAGTAGGTTTCGCTGCCCCTTACGTACTTTATATCCTTTCACTTCAGATTCATTATTCTGTGCTTTTACTTGATCCCAGTTCAGTATAATCTTAGAGTCCGATGAATTCCAAATGATGTTTCCAGGGGGTTGACTTGGTGCTAAATTCAAAGTGAAGGAGAGTGAATGTTATTAAGCAACAAAGTTTTCCTTCCTCTTTCAGTATAGTTTATGAGAGGCTCTTAGTGAACTCCTACATTTGCTTAGTTAAAGAGCTCCTGGAAAACGTGTATTCCAAGTCAGCAGCAGAGCTGACATGACAAACTATTATGGATGAAAAAGGGAATCAGATGGTAATTCAGTGCACTGGTGACAAGTAGAGGAAGTCCTTGCACTGAACAGAAAGACAAATATTTTTCTTTTCTGCCCAGCAAATTGCAGTTTTCTGTGTTCCAGTTAATAAAATTAGGGATGCTGGAATATTATGGGCACTCAAAAATGCAGCACAGAGTAGCACCGTGTAGCAAAAAAAAAAAAAAAAAAAAAGTGCTCCCCCCAAACTCACGTGGCTTTTTAGTTGTCACGTTGACTACTGGACTGGAAGGTCCCATCCCTGCTGTGTTGTAAGCTTTGACAGCCAAGTGGTACAAAACATTGCCTTTCAAGCTGGTGACTTTTGCAAAGGTCTGATTGGTAGCCGTTCTGATTCTTCCAGCCTGCTCTTCCTTATCCCCATGCCTCCAATATCTAACCTGCACAAATGAAACACATGCTTTCATATTTAAACTCCACGCCTGAATAGCCACTTTACAGTTTGAAGTAGCTTAGAACAACCCGCAAACCCTCATACATTCCCGCCACAGAGTAAAATTTGCTCTACAAAATCTGTGTCTGACCCAAGTTTCTATCATGCAGTTTTCTATTCCATTCCATTCAATTCCGTGTTACGTTTCTTGGTTTCCCATGTAAATAGTAGACAAATCTCTCATTGAGCCAATCCTGCTTTGGGCCAATCAGATGCCATAGCTCAACTATTTAAGGTTCTGCCCAGATGGAGGGTTCTAATCTGCCACAATCACTTGGCAGACATTGGTCCAAAGCTGCATGGATCGAAGCTAGTGGTAAACCGAGGGCCTAGGATTTTCCCCCCTCTGGAACGGGTGTTTTTTGAGAAATGACGTAAAGGCCTCAGTATCAATATGACCTTCACTGTAGAAAAAAGAATTGACACGATTTCATTCTTGGAATAGTTTACAGTATCTTTGGATTTTTGCTTTAGCAGCTCTCCACAAATCCTGCCATTGCCTCGTATTTCAAGAGGCTGCACTGTTTCAGAATAACCCTTCCATGCATGAAACCAGCAGTCAGCACGTCTGACCACTGCAGCAGTCTCATTGATGGGCATGTTTATAGCTCTTAACAACAACAACAACAACAATAATAATAGTTTATGACATTTGTATATTCCCCTATACCTGCAGGTTTTAACATTCCAACTGCACTGATTGTAGAATGTTGAGTTCTTCACAAGTCCAAAGGAGAGAAAGGGTCCCCTAATAGGAGCTTTTCCCTATTTTTATTTCTAGTTCTTTAAATCTTGTATTAAAGAAGAAAGACATGTAAAATAAAATATGCACAATAAACTGGCATTTAGGCTTGCACTGTGGCTGTGTGTTGTGTATTTCTTACTATATGGTGGAGCAAATAGCTGATAGTTCATGGAATTTGCAGAAACTAAGGCCTGCTTTTGAATTATGGTGCTGGAGGAGACTCTTGAGAGTCCCATGGACTGCAAAAGGATCAAACTTATCCATCCTTAAATCAGCCCTGAATGCTCACTGGAAGGACAGATCCTGAAGTTGAGGCTCCAGTACTTTGGCCACCTCATGAGAAGAGAAGACTCCCTGGAAGAGACCCTGATGTTGGGAAAGATGGAGGGCACAAGGAGAAGGGGACGACAGAGGATGAGATGGTTGGACAGTGTTCTTGAAGTGACTAGCATGAGTTTGGCCAAACTGTGGGAGGCAGTGAAAGATAGGTGTGCCTGGCATGCTCTGGTACATGCGGTCACGAAGAGTCGGACACAACTGAACGACTGAACGACAAGGCCTGCACAAGGGCTCCCACCTTGCATTGCAATACACTAAGACTTAAAATCACATGTTACTGCTCACTGATACCAAGTGGATTAGCATATGCTTAAGTGCATTGTTATGGGGGGAGGGGGAGGGAAGGGAGATTTTCAGTTTAAAACAAATTCTTTGTGCACATAAGACCGTTTCAGACTAAGCAAGGATTGTTTCAGGCTAGTGATGTCCCTTACGTTCTTACCTCGTAGCCCTGTATCCTTCCTTTGCTCTGGGTCTCTGGGAGCAAGGTCCAAAATACTTGTACTTCTGAAGCAGAAAGGCTTTTGGCAAAGACATGGGTTGGAGCTCTGGTGGGTTCTAAAAAGAAGAAACAGTGGTTAGATGTAGATTCACCTTCGTGGTCGTAGCTTTTCTTTAACTATTCTTCATCCTTGCTAACCAATGGTTGAAGTCAGCTTTGACTCTGTGGATGCCTTAAGGCAAGTCCCTATATCTCACCCTCAGATATAAATTAGACATTACTACAGATGTTGGTCTGCCAACAAAACAACAGGCCCATGACTAGCAAAATAATTTCACTATTTTGCAGGAATGCATGTTTTTGATAGGTTGCAGAAATAATGTGGATTTGGTGCTCTTGTGCAATAAGATAAAATAAAAATTAAAAAGTCCCTCAATTTTTTGTGGGGCTGGAAAAATGCAATGTAAAGTGTGGGATAATTGTGACACATAGCTGCCCCATAAACAAAGCAGAATGAACGGTCAACTAACAATGACGTTGTAATAACTCTGCAAATTCTTTGCCAGCAAGTTGGGGTGAATGTTCAAATGCTCAATAAACAGGACGTTGGAAGAATCCTCCGTCTCTCCCCTCCCCACTAGCAATACAAAGGGATATTCAGCATATGACATAATAATATCATCATGAAGAGATATAATTTCTTGTTCTCCAGAAGGAACAGCCAGTGAACCGGAGTGTGATGACTATGTCTCGAGCATCCCTAGATTTGCTGAAGAAGAACAGCCCAGGAATAAGGTAGGATAGAGTAGCTTGCATGTGCCTGTACACATTGGGGTGAGGAACCTTTGTAGCCAAGTGGGCCAGAGCATTATCTCCTCACCCCTCCTGGGCTACGTTTGACAGGTGAGTAGGCTGCTCACCTGTCAATCACTGGACATCATGCAACCTTTTGGCCTGCGATTTTCTGCAGCGCTTTGAACAGGGCTTTTGAAAAGCTGACAGTTGTTCTCAGATCTTCACAAGCACCATTCTAAGCTCTGTGCAGAACGGAGCTTTGAGAAGTGTTATATTGCCTTGTACTTTGAAAGGGGTTTTGCAGGCATCACTGATTGGTGGTGCCTGCAAGCATCTTTTTGGCTGAGCCCTGCCCTTAGCTGCCCCACACCTGGCTAAAACGGCCTCTCGGGTCAAATGGGGAGGCATGACACGCCTAATTAGTCTCTGAGGGTGAAGGTCCCCCACCCTTGGCATACCTGTTATGGAGACCTGTCATCAATACATGAAGGGAGAGCCAGGATTGTGGTGGCAGACCTGAGTTCCCAGTAGTGATGTATGGAAGTGAGAGTTGGACCATAAAGAAGGCTGATCACCGAAGAATTGATGCTTTTGAATTGTGGTGGAGGAGACTTTTGAGAGTCCCATGGACTGCAAGAAGATCAAACCTATCCATTCTGAAGGTAATCTGCCCTGAGTGCTCACTGGAAAAGACCCTGATGTTGGGAAAGATGGAGGGCACAAGGAGAAGGGGACGATAGAGGACAAGATGGTTGGACAGCGTTCTCGAAGCTACCAACATGAGTGACCATGAGTGACTGCGGGAGGCAGTGGAAGACAGGAGTGCCTGGCGTGCTCTGGTCCATGGGGTCATGAAGAGTCGGACACGACTAAACGACTAAACAACAACAACAACAATATGCCCAGAAGCAGCCTGTACCCAGTCCACATAATCTATCCCAGATGCAACATCAATGTGCACACAGCTTGTATGCATGTAGCCTCTGCTCATGAAGAATTGTCTGCATGTGGAAGTTATAAGAGGGCCAGCGACTGATGACTGTATCCAGCTATAAGCCTGTTAAGCTCCACATTTTCAAACCTGTCCGGCAGCAGCTCTCCAGCATCTTAGGCAAAGGCCTTTCCTAAGCATTTTAACCCAAGGCCATTTAATTTGAGATAGAAGTAATTGGATTTGGGTCTTTGCATATATGAAACCTGTAAATGTCATGCTCTACAACTGAGCTTTGGCCCTTTCTTTTGTGTGGAATATCAATTCTGCAACAAATAATTCATAAAAAGATTTCTTTCCTAAATTTATTCAGTGTGCCATGTACTGATAACACTTAAGATAAATCAGAGCAGTTTCCAATTGGAGGATACAGTGGTACCTCGGTTTACGAACTTAATCCGTTCCAGAAGTCCGTTCTTAAACTGAAACCATTCTTAAACTGAGGTGCGCTTTCCCTAATGAGGCCTCCCACTGCCAGTGCCCTTCCACCATTCAGATTCTGTTCTTAGACCGATGTAAAGTTTGCAAACCGGGACACTATTTCTGGTTTTGCGGAGTTTGTAAACCAAATCATTCGTAAACAGGACTGTTCTTAAACCGAGGTACCACTGTATTCATTCCTGCTAAATATTAGTACATTCCTTCAGAGGACATACATATAATGGAAACTATCAAAATCCTTGTTATGTATTGCAAACAGATAAAATCCCTAGTATAATCTTGGAGTAAACTCAATATCAAAGCCTGGTACTGGACATACTGCAATCCTGATAGAGCCCCAACTACCCTGTGAGGAAGAAATGACACAGCAGACAACAAGGGACAGTCCTCTCCACTCCCTGCTGCTTTCGTCAACTAGGCCAGGATCCTCTCCTCTCTCCTGGAGATTTTAGCCCCAATTGCTTGTGACAAAAGGCAGCAGGAGGACCATTGCTCTGAGGCACGAGAGCAGCAAGAAGCTGGAAGATCCAAGCTAGGCTCCAGAAGGTAAAGTCTCCCTGTAAGGTCAAAAATTTCTGGCTGCATTAGGGACCTTTCCAGGAAGGCTGGGTCGATTGTGAGCAGCTTGTTGCTATGCAAGCTGGTCATTATAAAAACTTTATAGCATCAAGAATTGAGCCTGAGTTTGCTCATTTCCCTCTTCTCTTTAATGTCATGCATTTCCCCTCTCCTTTTATGTCATGTATTTTTAGACTGTATACCTCATGGCAGGGTATGTTGTGTTTATATATCCTTAAACCATTCTGTGAATGGACAAATGAATGAATGAATAAAATTGCACAACATCAAAATTAGAAATTAAGTTTGCAAAGCGTTTAGACGTAAATGGCAACTTAAATGAATGACCTAATTCTTCTTGATGCACAATATTACTGTTAATATGATTATTACTAATTTAGAGGAGAATATATTCTAAAGCAGTAGAATGTGCCAATAATATATCACATGCAATAGATTACTAGGCTGAACTTTACCTTCATCAGCTGAATAAACAATTGTGACAGGGCTGAAAGAACCTTCTCCTTTGTTGTTGTACACCCCCACTTTGACTTCATATGGAGAGAACGGCGGCAAACTCTCATTCCGGAACACATATCTGGAGGCGTCGGGAGAAACCACTACCGTCTGCATCCAACTTATTGTACCAACTGGACGGAAGGCGACCACGTAACCAAACCCACCTCCATTTTGTAACTCTTCAGGCACTGTCTAAAACAAGAAAAGAACAGCCCAATGTGTTGGATGAATTTGCAAAGAGGCACAATAAAAATGGTCTCCAAGAAATTTAACGGATCCATATAGTGCAATTTGGAAATACACTCTCTGGCAGAGGAAATTAAACACTCAACTTGAAAAGCATTTTATGTTTCTGTGCTAATTTGTTCCAGCTATCTGGTGTGGTTTTTATGGTCTATTTGCGCCCATGAAAACATAACTTATTAAAAATAGCATAAGAAGAAGAACCAACTGCAGCCTAGATAGTATGGACAGCTAATAATCAAAGCTGAGACATGTGAATGCCATCTGCAAGACAGCTCTTAGAATCTGAATTTATCTAAATGGACTTAAATCCAAATAAGGACAGAATTACACATCCATCTGGAGATTTACTTTCTGTTTTTGCTACCACAGTATTCACTAATAAACAAGAAGGCACTTTATAAGCTGTGTTTGCCACTTCCTTTAGATCTGAGTCATAAACATGTTATGAGTGAGATGCTCTAATATCTGTGTAGTGGGAAAGGAAATGGGTTTTAACAACTCTGGGGAAATCAGTGTAGGAATGTGGTGTACAAGCATATAATAAAAGTTTTTTTGCAGAGGTTACAGAGAGTTTCTGACTTCTTAAAACTCTAGTGTCACGGTTAAGAAAAGCAAGTGTCTGATATTTTCCAGTTCTACCCCTTAGTATTCTATAGGAACCACAGTTTTAAATCTACACTGGCAGTTTCAGTTGCATGGGATATTGCCAAAACTGGGTGTACAATAGAATGTTCACAACTTAACTGTACCACAAGCAAAGACTCATAAAAATGGACCAACTGCCTCACTCGGCTGTCCGCTATTAACTAATCATGTAAATAGTCAATTAAATCTATAGTATTGTATATACCCAAAGGCGTTCACAATGAACAACAGAGGGCAGAAGCAAGACATTCCTCTAAAATCACACAACATAAGTCTACTTTACCACATAAAATTATAAAATCACAATGCATTAATATAACTGGAGTGAAGCTTCTTAGCTGGCAGCCCATTTGAGTTTGAAAACCACAATTGAAGCATTTCTTTCATATCAACCCCCAGTTCCTCTTTTTTTTAGAGGCAGTAAATGCAATGGTTTTAAAGTGGTTCAGCTTACTACACCACAAAGACTCCATGACTTTTACCAATGTCCCTCTCTGTTCCCTTGTGCGCTGTTCCTGCCTTACCAGATGTAGCAAGTAGCTAGTTTTGAAGCAAAAGGGCACAACTTCCTTTAAGTATGCTGCGAACTTGTATGTGGCAGGGAGTGCATGCTGAAGTGTGATGCAGACTAGCAGGCAAATGCTGTCTGATGTCAGAACCAGTCACATCACCACCAGGTCACTGGTGCACATATTGCAATTACCTAGTCCTGCATATTTTGAGCTTTAGCAAGGAAGCTAAAGAAATGCAAAACCGCATCCCAGGAAATATCTGTATTCAGAAGGGCACTTAAGCATGTTCTCAAGTTTGGCTGAAAGCAATTGGATTAGCATGTGCTCAAGTGTTATATTTGAATTGGAAGAGCAACATGGCTTTCTTCATTCTTATCGGTTCTCACGGAGGGGGAGATTTTTGTGCATCTACAATGAGATCTTAAAGGTCTCTGATTTATACTTCTTGAAAATTATGGGTTATAGTTTAGACACTGTACATTTTTAAACATTGTTTTTGTAGAAGGTAAAACTAATTAATTCCAGGAAGGGTGAACTTCAGCACATTAGCCTAAGGAACGACACAAGTATTAGAAAACAAATATACTCGAGTATAAGCCGAGTTTTAAAGCACATTTTTTGTGCTGAAAAAAGCCACCCTCGGCTTATACTCGAGTGAGGCAGGCGACCGGGGGGGGGGGGAGCAGCCCATTTTGGGCCACTGATCCCACCACCGCTGCCGCCTCCCTCTCTCGCAAGGGCAGGGATCAGAGCGCAGTTGAGAGGGGAGCTGCGGAGGTGGAGAAGCAGCAGAAGAAGAAGCGGGGGGGGGGGGAGTGGTGGAGAGGAGCGAGCGTGGCTCCTGCTTGCCCTTTCCACCCTCCGTGCCTCCCTCGCTGCTGCTGCTGCTGCTGCTGTGCAGCTGGCTGAGCGGAGAGAGGCTGCCTCCCGCTCAGCAGCTGATTGCAAGAGATCGGAGGGAGATAAGGGACTAGCAATAAGGGAGGCTGCCTGGGCAGGGGGGTGGGGTAAAAGCACATGGATCCTCAGGACTTTTGCATTGGGTCACCCCAAATTCACCATCAGATTACATAGCATGTCCATGGCTACAGCCTGCACCAGAAAAACCAGGCATCCACTGTTTTGTGGGGCCGCAATGGCGCAAAAACATATATTAATTTGTCTAATCTCATTTCGGGCTGCTCCTTCCTCCACCGCCTTTGCCGCTGTTGGCATTTCCCACCCTCGGCTTATACTCGAGTCAGTAAGATTTCTCAGTTTTTTGTGGTGAAATTAGGTGCCTCGGCTTATATTCGGGTCGGCTTATACTGGGGTATGTGCGGTATATACTGCCTTCTAGTACATCTCGGAAGCAATGATGTGCTTGTAAAACAATCCATGCATTTTCCCTTCTGTAAGGATGTGGAAAAGGCAAGTCAGAAAATTAGAGTACTTTTCCTGACTGTAACCTACAGGGTCTGTTTGAAGTGGCTCAGCAGGTAGGGCAAAAAAAAAGTATATTATGCATGCTTTCTCTTCCAAAAAAAAAAATACAATTTGGTGAGAATTCTCTGTTGGAGAACCCTAACTCATTCCATTCTCCTAAAACGTCTTCTTACATTTTATGAGAAGAATTCCAAAACCAGTTTGGGTATGTAGCAAGTGCCCTGCACTTCTCCTAACTTGCCATGTTTCAGCCCTGCAGCTCATTCAGAGATCTTCTTTCCCTCTTCAAATTTGGAAGGAGGCAGAGAGGGGGTGGTGGCATATTATTTATAAAAATAATATGTCCCTTCGCAAAATGTTGCCTGATTCAACACCCTCAAGTCAGTCTCTGGTAGATTTGGCATAAAAAGGGAAATAGTTCATTTCCCTCCCCTTTCTTGCCCCGTAAATTCACAGCTCACTTACCTCCCAGGTTATGACCAACTCAGACTTGGTACCGCCACCTCCACTGACATTAGCTGGAGTGACTTCAGGAACTATAGAAAAGGGGAGGAAAGCAACTATTACAAGGTAAGGATAGCTTGTTCGATGTTTATACAGGGAAGATATATTGGTGTCTACACTTTTAGCAAATATTTAAAACAAAAACAATTTCAGGAGAACAGTTTTCAGGAGAAATTGAAAATACAGTGGTACCTTGGTTCTCAAATGTCTTGGTACACAAACAACTTGGAACCCAAACACTACAAACCCAGAAGTAAGTGTTCCGGTTTGCAAACTTTTTTGGAAGCCGAACGTGCTCTGTTTTGAGTGTTACGCTTCCATTCTGAGTGTTACACTGAGGTCTCTGTTTTTGCTATTTATTTTGCGTTTTTGTGGCTCTTTGCTTGTTTTTGTGACTGTGTGGAACCCAGTTCAGCTATTGATTGATTGTGCGACTGCAGTACATTGTTTATTGCTTTCATTTTATGGATCAATGGTCTCATTAGATAGTAAAATTCATGTTAAATTGCTGTTTTAGGGGTTGTTTTTAAAAGTCTGGAATGGATTAATCCTTTTGCATTACTTTTTATGGAAAAGCGTGCCTTGGTTTTGGAACACTTTGGTTTTGGAATGGATTTCTGGAACGGATTAAGTTTGAGAACCAAGGTACCACTGTATTTTTTTAGATAACCTGCTGTTGCCAGATTCCCCCCCCCCCATTTTTGAACATTTTAAAAAACAATTTTGCACCTTTAATAAGATGACGTTGCCATCTTTATGTAACATTTCATTTATATGTTGTGTCGCTCTTAACTATTTTGTCACTGAGATTTCAAAGCAAATTTCTTTTGGAAGTACCATTTTATAAAATGGAGAGGGGAGGGAATTCTAAATATCTCAATGTCTACTTCGCAATGTAAAAGAGAAGCATTAATCAGAATATTGATTAAAATGCTTTGCAGCAGGTTTTTATGATGCACTTTGAGAGCAAGTAATACATAATTTTGAAAATGAGATGGCCAAACAGCATATTTATGAGCCAATTACCTGTTGCAAATAGTTTTTAAAATTATTTCCCCTATAACACATTTCATTTATTTATAATCATGAAACTGATTGCTACTAACCAGGGTCTACAGCTTTTGGTAAATATGCAAGCAGACAATAAGGCTGAGTCAACAGTAGCTAATTTAATGAACTGGATACTTTATATGTCTTTGGCTTCCCTTGCAGATATTAGAGAATTTAAGGTTGTACAGGCAACAACTAGTACCCATTTCTTCACATTCAATTCTAAAACAACATTGTAGACATTATTATCCTTTTTTCATGTTAACATTTGAGTGGTTTTTTTCCTACAATCAAGTGGTATATAAATTCTATGAATTTTTTAAAAATAATATTTGTACCATGGAAGATTACACAGTATTGAAATTGTTTGATAGGACCTTTGTCCCTCCAGCCCTACAGAACATATATTTTGTGGGAATGGGGGGGCAGGAGGAATTGAGGGAGACGAAGGTCTTTTGCACAGACAAAAGGTGTTTCACTCACAATAGCTGTTTTCAACCCAAAGTAAAACAGCAAGTGTAGCATGGGACATTCCATTTGTTACTACAGCCACCCCAGATTGCTGCACCACATAATAAGGAATATATAATGTTAGCAATAAAAGCCTTTATCATCGGTTCTAACAAATGATGGCTTTTAATATAACTTAAGAGTCTTTAAAGCTCCCAATGAATGGGCAGATTAAATTTTAATTCCATCCAAATGGGTGTATGCAGGGTGTTTTCACAAAAATGAAGCCCCAGCACTTACTCCTTTATTATATGACCACACAGGATCTCATTTATGTCACTCATGCCTTTTGGCAAACACTACCTTTGGCAAATACTACGGGTGGCGCTGTGGGTTAAACCACAGAGCCAAGGGCTTGCCAATTAGAAGGTCGGCGGTTCGAATCCCTGGGACGGGGTGAGCTCCTGTTGCTCGGTCCCAGCTCCTGCCAACCTAGCAGTTCGAAAGCACGTCAAAGTGCAAATAGATAAATAGGTACCGCTCCGGCGGGAAGGTAAATGGCGTTTCCGTGCGCTGCTCTGGTTCACCAGAAGCGGCTTAGTCATGTTGGCCAGATGACTCGGAAGCTCCCTCGGCCAGTAAAGCGAGATGAGCGCCACAACCCCAGAGTCGTCTGCGACTGGACCTAACAGTTAGGGGTCCTTTACCTTTTACATTTTTTTCGTCTCACAATAATTGATGCTTATAATAAATTTAGAGATTAATAGCGTTATACAAACTTGGAATAATGAATGGTATCTTATTAAGGATGCTGGATATCTATGAGGGGGAAACTATGGTTCCCATGATCCCCCCCCCGGGTGCTTTAAAGCTATGGTGCACATATAATGCCTCAGTCAGCAAGGCAGTAATTGGGGGTGATAGAAGTTCTAGTCCAAAACCTCAGGAGGGCCTTCAGTTTGGGAAGGCTGGGGTATATGGGCTATGGCACTCCATAAGGTGTCAAAAAGGAAACACTGTCTGTACTTCCATGCTTTCTGTTATGAGCATGAGGAGGTGTGGACACAGCCTTAGTAAACTAAAAATAAAGTTTGCTCAATTAAATGCACTGCTCTCTTATGCAGGCTATTTTGACCAAGTAAAAGTAGTTATTCAATGGAAGTGTCAAAGACTGATTAAAATGCCAAATGCAGCATTTCAGCTTCTACTACTTACGGGCCTCTTCAGTTCTCCGTTTCTCTGATGGTTTGCTTGGCTCTCCAATCCCAATAAGGCTGGCGGCAACTACCCGGAATTCATACTCAACCCACGGGTTTAAACTCACTACTGTTGCCGTAAATGTGTTTCCATCTATGGTGTCGGGCACTAGGGGAGAAAAGCATAGGTCAAGAATGTAAGAATGCCCAATGGTTACCAAATAATGAAATATTTGGGTTAAAAACAAAAAGAAGGGGGGAGGGACAGAATGTAGACTCTAGAAATAAGCCATTAGTTGGCTTCTCTTTTTTCTGTTTGCTAAATTTGGTAATTGATAATTTTGCTAATCTTTGCTAAATTTGGGGTGAAAAAACATATTGAGAAAGACATAAGATGTAAATTAGTGAATGTTATGTTCCATTCAGTCACAAGAAGAGAACTGGGTCAGACCAACACTGCTTCTTCCCCATAACCAGAAATCCCATGGGCTCATGGAAAACGGTTAAAGCAAGCTTCAGTGGTCATATTCTGCATGTTCTAAGATGTCTAGTTACCTGTGTTGACTGCTTGCCATCCCACAGAAAATGGGGTCCTTGCTTGAATAACATATGTTGTAATGGGACTGCGATTATCTGCTCCTGGCCTCCAGGATACCTGAGCTGTAGTGTCTGTGATTTCATCAATTGTCACAGCTTCGGGCGGACCTGGTGGACCTGTTATGAAACACACATAACACAAGTTTCAAATATCCTCAATGAGACACACCCTGCATGTAAAATATCTCACATCATGTACTAAGAAGTAACAAGACTTTACCTTTCAGCACAAGGTTTAAGTTAATAGTTTTCAGTATGCCGAGAAGTCTTTTAAAACAGATTAAACAATGACATCATTGGGATACTTCGGACAATATATTTTTAATTTGGACCACTTATAGTTCCCTCCAGCAAGAATGAATTTCCATAATGTGCACTCTTTTTTCTGAGCTTATTATCGCACAGATAATCAAACATTAACCACAGTGGCTAAAGCTACATATTTTATAGTGGATTAAATACATGCATAGTTGCTTTTGCTCTTGGACACTCACTTTTATCTCCTATAGATAGTGAGATGCTGACTGCTTACACATTTTTTATATATATATAAAAAGAAGCCTTTAGGAAAAGTAGCAGATAGGGACCCCAAAATTGCATTTTGTCATAGTTAAAAATATGAGGCTTGTGAGGCAAGGCCTAGAAACTTTGCGAGATATCAGCTTCAGGATTATGTTAAATAAATGAATGTCAGTGCAATCCTATGCACATTCACTCTGAAATACAGTGGTACCTCTGGTTACAAATGGGATCTGTTCTGGAGCCCCGTTCGCAACCTGAAAGGTCCACAACCTGAAGTGCCGCGTCTGCGCATGTGTGCGATGCGCTTCTGTGCATGTGCGTGGCATCATTTTGCATGTCTGCGCATGTGCGAATTGCCAAACCCGGAAGTAACCCGTTCCGGTACTTCCGAGCTTGCCGTATTCGTATCCCGTGACGAACGCAACCTGAAGCATTCGTAACACAAGGTACGACTGTAAGCCTCATTATGTTCAGCACTTGTAATTAAACATTTCAAAGATTGAAATATCATGATTTAGTCACCTATTTTTAATGCCTAACCTTCTAGTGCTTGAATTTCCATTCAAACAGTTCAATAAAAAAGCCACAGCCTGTTTTGCAACTCCTGAGTAAATTAAGTCATTTTAAAACCATAATTTGAAATGTAACCACTGCAGTATAACTTTACCCCTCAGCACTCTATGAAATCAGTTCTGAATAAGGTTGTACTGTGTGCCTCCAGCAAGAATACTTAGTAGTCCTTGCTTTCACAGCTGGTCGGTCTTCCTAGATCTGCCAGTTCAAAGGCAGAATGGTGGCTTATTATAGCATTACCTAGCATGATGTACTTTACAAATTACATCTCCCTAATGGTCATTAGATGGAACAATTGATTATAGGAAAATATGAGGCACCTCAAAGTATACTTTGATTTCAGAGCTTTCTCAATTGAATTCTTACTGAAATCAATTTTGATGGGTTTATCTTGTTCTGCTATGGATAGTCCAACTTACTTACTTACTTACTTAACTGACAGACAGAACAATATTTCTGGATGAGGTTGCCAAAATATGATTTTTATCGAACAAGCAAGACAACTATATAACATCTAAAATGGCTGTTTGTGCAGCAACAGCCAGAAACAGTCATAAAGTGTTGTTGTTGTTGTTTAAAAATGATATAGTTTGCAATAACAGAGACTCTGATCTAAAGCTCTACATTCTGTGATAGCCCCGTCCATAATGGAATTCTCTGTTTTGTATTTTAAGCTCTGCTGCCAGCCTATGTTTAATAGAAGATGCAAAGCCTATGGTTTAAAATAAAAAATGGACTGAGACTGAAGTCCTAAACACATTTATTTGTGAGTACACATGTGGAGGAGGATGCAGTCTTTACACACCTAAGAGCAAGCCCAAATAAACACGTATAGGATTGCACTGTTTTGACTTTGCTATTTTTAAACCCTATTATTAAAGGTTAGAAATGGGGTGTAAAACACCCGCCTGAAGACATAACCAAGAACCTTGGAGGCCACATTAAAATTCTGTCATTTGTGGCTTTCTAACTGATCCTGCTTTACAACTTTTGAAGCAAGGCAGTGACCGACTCATATTTAGTGTATAGGTTAGTGAAGATTCTCAAATTGTTAAAATGGAACGCCTGCAGTAAAGTTCACCAACTGAGTGCCCACGTAAGCTTACATTGGTGTCCCTGGACATGCCCCCCCAACTCGGAGCTTTCATTTTTTTTCTATTCCTCATAGAAAAGAAAGTTAGGAAGCAAAATGTACATGCACCTTTGCAAGTAATTTCTGTGAAATGAGCCACCTTGGCTGCTTCCACCTTTCATTGTTTCTGGACAGAGCTGTGATTGGTAAATGAACTGTTTACACACATTCTGGGGTCCTAAAGAGGTACAGTTTTCATCTCCCCTTTAGTGCACTTTTCCTGCTCTCGTCTTATTTTATAGTCTTTCTGCAGCTTGTCCTTCCTTTTCTCTAGCAATCAGGATGCATCTATCCTGTGGTTGGGTAGTCTTCTGCAAATATTACTATACAATATATGTGGATGTTGTTAAAGAATAGCAACTCCCTCTAAAAAGAAATGTGAAAACTTTGCAAGGAGGCTTAGTCCAATATGACATATCATGGATGCTTTCGTTGAGATTCCATAAGAAGAAGAAGAAGAAGAGGAGGAGGAGTTTGGACTTGCTACCCCACCTTTCATTCCCCTTAAGGAGTCTCAAAGCAGTTCACAATCTCCTTTCCCTTCCTCCCCCACAACAAACACTCTGTAAAGTGAGTGGGGCTGAGAGACTTCAGAGTATGACTAGCCCAAGGTCACCCAGCAGCTGTATGTGGAGGAGCGGGGACGCGAACCTGGTTCACCAGGTTATGAGTCCACCGCTCTTAACCACTACACCATGCTGGCATTGCAGGGGCTTGGATGAGAAGACCCTCGGGATCCCTTCTGACTACAGTTCTATGATTCTTATGCCCTTCCTTTCAAAGAGTTTTGTACTCTGCTACAAAGGGCTCTGTAAAGTTCCTCTGGTGGCTGCATTCCATAGGTGGTAAACACGTTCACAGTATATCTCACTAGTTGCACCTTGGTTTTCAAATCCCTTGTGACTTGAACGTTTTGGCTCCCGAATGCTGCAAACCCGAAAGTGAGTGTTCCGGTTTGCAAACTTTTTTTGGAAGCCGAACGTCTGAAGTGGCTTCCGATTGAGTGCTGGAAGCTCCTGCAGCCAACTGGAAGCTGTATCTTGGTTTTCGAATGTTTTTCGGGAGTCGAATGGACTTCCGGAACAGATTCCATTCGAGAACCAAGGTACGACTACTAGTTTCAAGGGATAAAAGTCGTAACTCTCCTTCTCAAGCACCCATACAGAGTGAGTCTGATACTTCCAAGTTCTCCTATATTTGGGAATGCAACTTTGATCATAACAGTTTTGCCAAGTTCTATCCTGAAAGTGGTTTCTGGCATCCCAAGAGGAGTGTCCATAGATGTGCTCTCCCACACGGCTTCATGGTGAGAGAAGCCCCCCCCCCCCCCGCTTGACCAAGCAAAAGCTCTTCCCCCAGGTTTGGAGATACCTGCTAAAATATTCTGCTTTGACATACATAAAATGCTTACTAGTTAAAAAAAAGGGGGTACAATCCTATCACCAGAATCCAGAAGAGAGGTTGTTAGAGAGATGAAGCAGAAGGCCATAGATGCATGTACTACATTAAAACATAGCTGATTTATTTGGAGGCGAGTTTCTATTGGCAACAACCCAAGAAATTCAGAAAACCTATGCTAAGCTAAAGTAGAGAGTGATTGAAAGTATCACAGATCTCTTAGTTTTTGTCAACTGTAATGTATTTCAGTGAAATTCAACAATGTAGTGACAGTAATAATTTTAAGTGTAGCATAAACAGAATCATAGCTATAACTAGTTTTTTTTCCTGTTCAAGTCAAGTTCTAAGTATTTGACTAGACAGGCCTGTGTCTTTCCATCGCTAGCTGTTATCAGCAGGTGAGGTAAAAGCTTGAGTTACTGCTCTTTTCTCCTCTCCAGCAGATGGTGCAATGTGCAAAGAAAATTCCTTTTGGAAGAAGGAGGGGTGTGGGGAGAAGGAAATTCGCAGGAATAAAGTCATTAGCTGAATTTGCAGGCTCCTTGCAATATATTCTCCTCTAACAGACTCCTAGCAAAATTTAAGATTATTCCCTACAAAATGATGCATATACTTTTGGTTAAGAACTTCAAGTATTACGGGGATTTTAAATATTTAGCAGCCTAATGTATTGGTATTTAAACTGCTCATTGGGCCTCGTCCTCATTAAATGGAGTGTGCATTTAGTGCAGCAACAATATATCTTGCTCCCATGAGGGAACAGCTGATAAACCACTGCTGTCTTCTTAAATGGACAATGATCACGTTCCCTATTCTCTCTCCTGGCAAGAGGAAGATGGCTTCTTCTCTGGATTTCAAGAGGTTTATGTACGGACCACAGCGTTCATATTCAAAAGCACAACACACTTGATCAAAAGCATGAGATAATTAAGGATGATGTCGGCAACTTAAATCTATATAAGGTAGTGAGCTGAGAATAAACTGAGCGAACTTTCCTTGCTTAAATGGCTCAATATGGCCATCATAATGTATTATAAAACTAGTCCTTTCTTCGATATGGGTGGAATCCCCAGACAACCTGCTATTCCAACAAAGCCTAAGGTGAATGTGCTTCGGCCAGGGGTATCCCAAATCACTCCCTGGTCCCAAACTGTTTTCAGGACTCTCTCGTGCCATATGAGCTTGCCTGTGCAGAGGCTCTTTTATCTGATTCCTTGCCATCGTAGAGTATGCTGTAATAGGGGGAGGGAAAGAGAGACACTGCTTTCTTGGTTGTGGTGCTCTTCTGTTACCATTCTGTCTCTTGCTTTATACAGTAGGTCAGGGTGGGGAAGCTCTTGCTTGTAAGCCTAAATCATGGGTAGGCAAACTAAGGCCCATGGGCTGGATCAGGTCCAAATTCCTCCAGGGTCTGGCCCACAGACAGTCTGGGAATTGCCGCATGGATCGCCAGCACATGCATTCTTTCCCTCTCCCTCACACGGCGGCGGCTCCTCCCTCCCCCCTCCTGGCTTCTCCGCGCCCTGCCTAGAGGAGGAAGGGGGCTGGGCTTTGTTGGTGCCAGCAGCAGCAGCAGCGCTTGAACAGCCACCGCTGGCAAGACACAGGTAAGCAGCCACCGGGGCTCGTGGGGCTCTTACATCATCCCCCCCCCAAAAAAAATATAGTCCGGCCCCTCACAAGGTCTGAGGGACAGTGGACTGGCCCCCTGCTGAAAAAGTCTACTGATCCCTAGCCTAAGTGGTCTTGTGAGCTTTTATCAGCCAAGGTGCACCTGCCCGCCCTACACCTGACATCTGGTGCGTAGTAAGAAAAGACATGGCTGTACCAAAATGGGGGTTCATTGATCCTTTGAAAGAGCTACCATGGCTATCGGTGACCCACTGAAGTTCCACAGGAAGGCAGTATGTGCCTATGCAAATTTTGTAAAAGGGCAAAACTTCCAAGCAAATTGCCACTGCTTGACCCTAGCTGAAATGCAATGAGGTGAATCTATTCACACCAAGGGGTACAGGGAATCAGTCCATGCACAAGCCCTCAGGGTTTTCAGCGAAGTACGTTCTCACATAACAAGCTGCCTCCGCGCACATCCAAATTCAGCAAATTAACACCGCCATCAACATTTCAAACATAACTAAATAAATAATTAGCGCATGTTGTTACCATTTAAGGTTCGATAGAAGACCCCCCCCCCTTCCATATTTTGTACCAAATAATCAGTGGTACTTCATAGGCTGCTAGTTATCAAGCGTAGTAAACTCTCAAGCTGTGCTTTATGTTATTATCCATAGCAGCGGTTGGTGGGAACAGTAGTTTTACTACAACAACGGCAACAAAATTCAAATACCTCTTACAATCAGGTCTGCAGCAGCTGATAGCTTGTCCACACTTGTTTGCACCATGCAGACGTATTTTCCAGCGTGATTCAGCTGGATGCTTCTGATCATCAAATCACCAGCTGAATCCTGCTGATAAAGTAAGGGAAAGTGGTTACAATTACTTTTTAATGAGCTCTAAACATCATTATCACATGAAGGACAACTGTGGCTAATGGATTTATTTTACATCGGCTGATGAAAATGCTCATAATGCAACCCATAGCCTATTTAATATATGTGAGCTTTCCTTGAAGATAAGAGCTGAAAGTATGGTTGCCTATCAGGGACACAGGAGCTTCGGGTCAATCAAATTGTTACCGCAAATGTGATATGACGGGGTGGGGGTGGGGGGAACGGTGGACTGTGCTCTGCCATACTCCAGACATCCAGTTTATAGCCTTCATTGCTATTCAGATGTCTGTATTCCTCCTACATCCATTTAACAAGTGAGCACCAGCCCAAATTGGGACGCATTTGTTAACGGCTTCCACAGTCTTTGTGCCGCAGCCAGCATTTCGATTGCCTGGCTTTTGTATTAAAAGGTCATGAGGACAGTGCTCTCTGAGGACATTTGAATCACCTAGCAGGAAAGAAGGATAATTTGTTTTTCCAAATGCCAAATGCTCATGTATGATTAGCAATTGTAGGTAACTAATTATGGTTCTGCATGATTGTGTGACTCCAAAAACACACACACCCAAACAGATTTTCTCTGTCCACCAGGCACAGTGCTTAACAAGTTAGAAATCTAAGCATAAGATTGCAGTTGAAGCCTTTTAATTGAGAGATATTAATATAGTACATATTTTGGGGTTTGGGGATACAATTATTGTGTAATTGCAAGCCACAGCTGTTGTCGCCACTGCTATGCCTCCTGCAGGGCAGAACTTTTAAATGATTTATTTTATCTTCCACAGCTTTTCGCATTTCAGCACCTGTCTTGATAGTCAAGGGATGGCAGCTAATGTTTGCAACTGCAATTTCCTCTTCTGTTTGTGGGATGAAAACCAGTATGGCTTAGAGTTTACCTTGGATCTGGGATGGCTGGGTCCAGGTAGCACCTGCTTAACAGGGCAGCCTTGGGCAAATTACTAGCGCTTGGCCTCAGCTCATCTTAAAATAGCTGATGACCATTTTACATGAGGTAAAAAAATAAATAAAGGCAAAGGGTAAAGCATTTTGAAAACAAAAATGCTTTATAAGTACCAGCAACACTGACTACTATTCAATTGGCTTTAAAATGAGACTTCCGGCGGCTGACGCCATTACGGGTGGTCGCGGGTTGCTTCGGCTCCGAAGCACCCGGTCCATCCCGGGGGTTAGGAGCCCCGCTGCCGCAAAGCGGGGCTCCGGTTGGGGTGCGGGAAGAGCGTCCCGCACCCTGGGCTCCCCGGCTGTGCCCGCTGTGGCTCCGAACCCTTCCCTCGCTCCCCCTGTAAAGGGGGAGTGGGGGTGAAGGGACTACGGAGCCGGGCTTTAGGGGACATGCCCCAACCGGGATGCAAATGCGGCGACAAATCCCGAATTGAGCGTCGAAGTTCTACCTGTGATGTTTCGATCTGAAGAACCCGGTAGTTGTGAGTACTAGAATTGGACTTTATAGTATGTTTTTTGGACGACCCGGGGGAAAGAGAAAGGCAGCCTGCCTCCCTCCCCTCGGATGAAACAAGTTAACCAGTTTGAGTGACTGCTGCTACAGAACTGGTTACAAAGTATTTGAAGTTTGATGAGTGAGACTGTTAAAATTTCCCTCCGGGGAGCAGATTGGTGAAAGATATTTCCATTTAAAGTTTCAGTCTTTGTACTCTGGCTTCAGGAAAAAATGGCGACGAAAAGTTTAAACTGAGGTGAAAAACAACTCTCACAAAGGAAGAACATAGAGATAGGAACTGCAATTTGATACTTACTTCCACCCCCCTCCTCCGTCATGCTGAACTTTGTTTTCGAACTTGTTTTCAACCCTGGATTAACGGATGAACAAAGGATCACCGAGCTGAGAGTGGAACTTATTTATCGGAGGGTGAAAGTCTTGTGTGGGGAACTGAAAGGAGGTTTACTTCCCACAGAGGAGGCTTTTAAAAATTTTGATACTTTGGAAGGACACCTTTGCAAGGAGCTGAGGGGGCTGTTTGAAGGATGGAGAGAAGTGGAGGGGCTACTCCGGGAAAAATGTTCGTTTTTGGGGGGTGGCAGCCCCAAGACGACGATAGGATTTGTTATATCCAGTCCCCGAGGTGTGAGCTCGGGGGCAAGGGACAAAGAATTAAGATATTTACAAGAAGAAGAAGAATGGTTTCAAGAAACGGAGAAGCCGAAAGAAGATGAATTGGATACCCTGAAACTCGTTGCAAAGAGTGTTCTGAACTGTGCCTGGATCTGTGGTCACTTGGAAAAAGAGGACAATGGGGAACTTGGCTCTGGTGTCACCAGGAAAAAGATAATGGACAGAGGGGGTGTGGGGTGAAGTACTAAGTAAAATACGGTTTGATATGATGTTCTGGAATCGGAGTGTGAAGACCCATAGTTTTTTTTTTTTTTCTAGTTTTGTTTTTTATAAGAAAGGAGATATCTGAAGTTATATGTTATTAGCAGCAGATTAAAGGACAAAGGAATAAGCTAAGAATTAATTAAAAAATTTTATGATGATTTTTGAGGAGATGTTGTCAGTATACTTAGTACAGGATGAAGTATAGAATAAGTTGATTAAGACAATTGTTGTATTTTATAAATATAATTGTGCTATATTTTTAGAAGCAATGGTTAAAGAAATAGGTTAAGGTTATAAAACCGAAGGTGAAAAGGCAGGGGAAGTCACGGTCAAGATTCGGAAAAAGAAATTTTTTGATGAGAGGTTCCAATAAGAGGAAGAAGCTTGGCAATGTTTGTATCTGTTTTATAAGTTTATTTGTTTTGTATTTGTATAATTGTTGGTGGGGATTTGGGTTTATGTGGTATAAGAAAAAATGTCAATAAATTCTCATAAAATGAACTACCGTACTTTCCCGTGTATATGACTAGGATTTTTTACTAAAAAATAATAATGTTAAAAATAAAGTTAAAGGGGGGGCGCAGTCTTATACACAGGGGCAATCTTCCCCCATTTTCTTAATTTTGAGTCCCCAAAAATAGGGGGTATCTTATACACGGAAAAATATGTTTTAAAAGCCTTGACTACAAGTAGGGGCAGGCAGATGTGTCAATTTCAATTTCTTTCAGTTTTCTCAATATCAAATTCAGGATTTTTAAATCCTTGTGAAAGTTCATCTTCAATTTTTCATTCTATACCTACTTTTTCCAAAGCATTTCCCCCTAATATAATACATCTTCTCATGCTATTTCACAATAGCATGTACATTTTTTATGTGTTCTCTACCCTGGTATATGCATTTTTTTTGTCCCCTTACTTGCCAGGAAAAATGAACTGCAAAATTTAAAGAAGTGCAGATTTCAAAGGAATGCTATGTTTTGATCCATGTACTGTTTCAGAAAGTATGAATTGGGTAGATTTGCCCTTAATTGAGAACTGAACCAAATTTCTCCCCATACCTAAATACAAGCTACCAAAGCCAAGCAAAACACCCTGCTGTACTCCAGCTGTGTCACACTCATTTTCCATCTATATGTGTATGCAACTTAGCATGTGGACAGAACAGAAATTTGTTTGGATGTAATGCTAAACCATGGTTTACTGCCACATGCCAGTGTCTTAACAAGCCTCAGGCTCATTATTTCCTCACCTCTTCTCTTCAGATGGAGTAGTAAGGAGATCAAAAGCTTTCACTTACCTTTTTAAACAGAACCAGTTTCTCATTATGTTTGAATTCAAGGAACTCTGGTTAGTTTAAACTTGTTTGAGAACAAACAGCAGTCACAAATCAAGGTTTGGTCACAGCTTTTTTCCCCCAGGAACCGTAGTTCCCCTGAATTCAGATGTAATGAAGAATTCTGATTAGTTTAAAACAGGAAGGGAAGGCTTCTCATCATGCTTATGCCAGAGAAGAGGCATGGGAGGAAGCATGCAAGCCAGAGGCTTGGTGTCGCTCTTGCATGTAGTGCTTAAACTAGGAGAAACTCAAAGAAGCATTGCATTACAGGATGGATTAAGCAGTGGCTAGGATCCAAAGAGCTGCTCATGAAAGGGGCTTGCACCAGCCCAGTGGAAATATTTTCTTCCATTTCAACAGCTGTCTCCTACGTCGTATCACAAGCTGTGTTTGAAGTTCCCTTTGATTATAAAGCAGTTTGCCATACATGCGGAGATCAGGGAGGGGGCAGCTGTTTGGTAAGTCTAAGGGCTCCTTGTGATCATGAACAGTACCAGTTCTATAGCTCTTTGGATTCTGGTCCAAGTTTCCAAAATGTTTCTGAGGCTTGGTTCCCTTAACAGCCAGGGACAAGGGGTGATTATGAGGATGGTTTAGAAGATGCTGTAGCAGCTTCTTGGATCATCTCTGGAACTCAAAGCATGGCTGAAAGTCTACATATGCTAGACAGTTGCAGAAGAAGAAGGGATAAAATAGAGCCTGATTATGTGGGCAGGATTTATTGAAAGGCTGTAGGTAAGTTTCTGGGCTGTGGTGAAAAGGGTAAAGACAAAGTCATGTGCAGTCTCCTTATGATGCCACCAGAGCTGTACATTCCCATACAGGAGCCACTTGCATTATATGTAGTACAGAACCCACCCATTCTTATGTCAGCTTCAAAGAACAGCTTGCTGTCTCTGCCATTTTGGATTTTGGTAACACATATCCTAAATATAAGCTGATCTCCATTATATAGAAAAGGTAGCAATCTGCCTCTCAGACACCATCTGTGGCTTCCTGCTTAGCAGTAACGGGTGGTATGCAAATAAGTATTACTCAGAGTAGATCTGCCGAAATTAATTGACCTAACATATTCGTGTTCATTAATTTCAGTGGGTCCACTTCCGTGTTGAGCTTAGCTGAATGTCATCCAATATCTTTTTTTAAGCTGCCAGCTTTAGTAGTGCAGAGGAATACTGGCGATGGTGGGGTTTCACTGCAGCACATGCCCTCAGCTCCACCTTAAACGGTAGTAAGCTACTGCTTGCAGTCCTCCAGCAGTCAGGAGAAAGGCCCTCAAACAAGCCATTTCGAAGCAGTGCAGCAGGAACTTGGCATCTGCTTGATGCTAAGCTCCATGGATCCCATGAGGGTCTAACCCAGGGTTTTCCAAATTGGGTCTCCAGCTGTTTTTGGAATATAATTCCCATCATCCCTGGACACTGCTAGCTAGGGATGATGGGAGTTGTAGTCCAAAAACAGCTGGAGACCCAAGTTTGGAAAACCCTTTGTTGGCCCCTGAGCTACACCACCTTGGAACTGATGGAGCAAAAGAAAAATGGTGATAAGGCACTCTTCCCATCTCACTGGTGGCAGAAGCTGGCAGGGTTTTGGGTCCAGCAGAGGATTCAGTATCCCACTCTTCCCATGTCCCTCATTAGGAGTGGTCAGTTAAACATGGGTTTGTTTTACAACAGGTGTATCTATTCAGTGCACGCATTCACACTGATATTCTTAAACAGTACTAGTTTATACCTGCAGAAAAGTACTTCTGTTCTGATTGCACTGTCAGCTCAAGGGAGAGTGAACTAAACTGGCACTGCAGAAAGTACTAAAATGAAATATTTCATGGCTGGAGTTATGTTGCATACTATTACAGTTTGAGTGTGTAGCTGCGTACATACCCAGTGTTGGAAGCTGACAGAGGCTGCATGCATACTATACTTTTAAAACACGTTCATAGCACATTTCCCACACTCAAGGAATTCTGGGGGATGTAGTTTGTTAAGAGTTGCTTGGAACTGTAACTCTGTGAGGGGTAAAATGCAGTGCCCAGAATCCTTTGAGGGGAGGAAATGTGCTCTAAAGATATAAAAACAGCTAGAGTTGTAGGTCTGCCCATAAACATATCTTGCTCATTGCTGAAATTCTCATCACTCATAACGAATTGCCTTGGTGGATTACTAATAGTGATACTTACCCCTCCAACTCTTTCGAAGTGATCCCCATCTTTTTCAAAGTCTATCAGGTGTCCATTAAATGACCAAGTAAATAGAATATCTAGCGGGTGATCATGAGATACCTGGCAAGGCAGAAGAATACTTTCGCCAGCAGTGACATCCATGCTGTTAGGTGCCACCATAAATCGTGTTGGATCTGCAGGTAATAAAGAGCACAAAAGAAAGTAACTCACCTGATTTAAACAGTAACAACAACAACACAGAGAGAGATTACAGCTCTTAAGTGGTCCTTAACTAGAACAGGTTCAATGAGGTTTATACCAACAATATGACCAGTAGTAAAAGGTAAATGACCCCTGGACAGTTGAGTCCAGTCAAAGGCGGCTGGGATTCAGGCCGATGGAGCTAGTGTTTGTCCGCAGACGGGTCATGTGGCCAGCAGGACTAAACCCTTCTGGCGCAATGGGACACCGTGATGAGTGCCAGAGTGCACGGAAACGCCATTTACCTTCTGGCTGCAGCGGTACCTATTTATCTACTCACACTGGGTAGTAGTATCAGGTCACTGTACTGTTCCACACTGACAAGTGGAGAATAAACTGAGCTAGTAGTTTGGTCAGTGCAGAGACAAGTTGTCATTACTATTGAAAGTTACAGCTTGAGTGTATTTACTGCTGTATGGGTTTAAGTGTACCCCAAATTAAAATAAGGATGGATTGACAAAATTGAGTTGTATGCAACATTAGTCTTTATTGAAGTTCATGAATATGGCTAACTTAGGTCCATTAATTTCAATGTATCTACTCTGACTATAGCTTAGTTGGATGCAACTTACTGTGTTCTTTCTTAAAATCTCTGGTTTAAATACAGGTGATTATTTTGATTTTAGTGTATTTCTCTTGCTTTTTAATTTTTAGAAACAAAACAAAACGTGTCAACTTATAAAATCATCAACCAGGAAAATCCAGAAAGGCAGTTATGCTCATAGCCGTATACAAATAAAAAACATGCTACAGAACCATACAGAGTAAAGGTATATCTAGCCAGATTAAGCACTTTTATATCCCATTGTTTTCAGTGGAAAGCTAAGCATGGACCAACGGTCAGGTAGTCCAACCCCTGCAATGCAGGAATCTCAACTAAAGCATCCATGACAGATGGCCATCCAAGCAATCTGTAATGAAAGAGAGTCCATTCCACTGTCAAACAGCTCTTACTGTCAGAAAGTTCTTCCTGAAGTTGAGTCAGAATCTCCTTTCTTGTAATAGGAATCCATTGGTTCGGGTCCTATCCTCTGGAGCAGGAGAAAACAAGCTTGCTCCATCTTCCATGTTACAGCTCTTTAGATATTTGAAGATGGCTATCATATCTCCTCTCAGTCTTCTCTTATCCAGCCAAACATACCCAGCTCTCTCAACCGTTCCCCCTAAAGCTTGGTTTCCAGACCCTTGATCATCTTTGTCACCCTCCCTTGAAGCTAAGTAGGTGTTGAGCAGTTCTGCCTTTTCCCTGTCGCCCAATAGCATCTCTCCATTTTCACTTGCCCAACAAATTATTTCCTGATAATGCATTGTGTTTTGGTAGCAAGACCTCTGTGTTGTGTGGTGTGTGAAGTACAATTGTGGTTAAACTAAATTAAACAAGGTAAGAATAAAATATAACCAATAAACGTGTATTTTCAAAGTTTATAGAATTTACAGCGAGTTGCTGGTGACAAAGCAGTAAAAGTTTTTTAAATGGCAGGTTTGTGCAACCTTAATCTGCATGATGATAATAAAGTATGGGCCCTATCTTTTTGAAACTGTCACACACTTTTTGTTACATCTAAATATATTAAACATTTACAACCCAGAAGCATATGGTACCATGTAGTAAAAACTGAATATTCTGCTCATATAAATAGTGAATTATTGTAAGGAATGTCTAGTCTTTGAGTCTAAACAAAATACAGTGTCATGGTTTCTCCAATAAGAACCCCAGGAAATGATTTTATTAATAGATAATATTTACATCTAGCCAATACACACAACCCAGGTAGCCAATGATATGTTGTAATCATGAATAATGCAAGTATAAGGGTGGAACTATATGGTCTAAAAAACTTATATCATGTTTCCAAAGTGGAAAAATGGGACCTATTTCTCCAAATGGAAGCTTCATGCCAAAATCTCCGTGCACAGTGCATAGTGGAATGAACAACATGGCCTGGTCACGTCATTAGGCTGAGCATCTCTCCATCTGCCCATCAACAGGCAGTGATGCAGACTGGGAAGAAATACACCATATAATGACAGGAGGACTCAAAGTGACTTGTACCACACCTTTCCAAAGTGGGTACACGACACAGAGCTGCTACTTCACTAGTACGCCCAAGTTTCTTCTAACATATTGTTCTCACCTATGGAAAGAAAGGAAGTATTTGATGCAACATATCAAGAGTCCTTGGGCCACCCTACTACATACCCTGTTTCTCCTAAAATAAGACATGGCCATAAAATAAGCCATAGCAGGATTTCTATGCATTTGCGAAATATAAGCCGTGCCCAAAAATAAGCCATACCCCGAAAATAAGCCATAGTGACGTGGTACCTCCCATTAAAACAGCCTGGAGAGGCGTGGCTATGCAGCGTACCGATGTGACACGGTTAAAATAAGACATCCCCTGAAAATAAGCCATACTGTGTTTTGTTGAGCGAAAAAAAATATAAGACGGTGTCTTATTTTAGGAGAAACATGGGGTATTTAGTTGATCTCTTAGTTATGCTCAGCAACCACTTCTAGGTTTGATGGAAGTCTGCAATAGAGATGGCAACATTATCTCCGTATCAGAAGCAATATGCCACTGAATATCAGCTAGCAATATAGCATGCTACCTTATACCAAGGCAGACCTGTGGTTTGTCAGTAGTGTCTACACTGATTGACAGTGGCTCTCCAGCATTTCAGAGAGAAGTCTCTCCCAGCCATACCAGGAGATGCTGGGGATTGACCTTGGAACCTTCTGCATGCTCTCCCACAGAGCCACTTTGAGAACAGAATGCTGAGCTAGATTGGCCTCTGGTGTTTATAAGAAGTTCTCAGTAGGACTCTCCTTAGGTTGTTAGAATCATGCCATTTCTGAACATTTGTTTCCCTGACATCCCTTTGTAACGAAACACCATGCAGGGTTTCAGATAAAATTAGGACTTTTAAAACCTTGGATGAGGCAGATGTAAGTTCTACTGAGGACTTAAAATCCGATTACAGACAATTGGATGAGTTTCACTGTATTTACAAAGGAAAAGTACACCAAGGAAAGATGAGATTCGGGAGGCTCTTATCAGGGCCTCTCATCTATATGAGTCTCATTCAAGCTGAGGGAAGTTTAAGGGTAGGTTTTCTGACGAATTCCAGGCGACTCACAGCAACCTCTCAATGATTTGCTGTATTGCTTTAGGCAAGTAAGTTAATTGCAATGCTCCTCGGTTTCTTTTTCAGCACAAGGAAGCAGCATTTATCCACTTGACGTGATTTAATGAGGCCCAGTTAACAAATATGAACAGAGGAATAAGTTTCTCTAATGATTTTAGGAAATAGAAATGGCTTAGGTTAGACATCTAGTAGAGAAGAGGTCCAGAATTCACCACTCAGTACATGGATTCCAGGTGTAATTCATTTGTCATTACAGAAATCCATTCCTTTCCCTACCCCTTTCAACGCTTTTCTTAATACCAACAAAACTGCAACATCGACATTCTACAAATACTCAACAAAGGGGAAGCTGTGCTATTACAGGCCGAGTCCACCCACTTTATCATTATCCTTTAATCACAGTCATTTTGAGAGCCAAATTGGCTACCTTAACATGTGATCTCAACATGTGTTGTGTCCCTAAATGGCCAATCCACTTGGTCCTCTCCAAAATGTCATACTATAAGTGAGATAGATGACAATGAAAACACTATGACTGTACTGCCATACAAATGGAAGGGTATCTGATCCAGGGGGCGTGTCCATAATTGAAGTAAGGGGGAGGAGATTTTTACAATTCCCCCTCTCCTGTAGCCCTCTTCACCGCTCCATCTAGAAAATTGTGTGAGCTGCAGGAGGAAGCCGAGGTGAGGAAAACTCACCTCCACTCTACATCCATTAGAGAGCCTCCACTAGATTAATGACTATTATATGAACAGAAAAACACAATTGGCTACAACCCTTCATCTTTACAAGGGCTACTTAAATAGTATGTATGAGTAATTTTTGCACTCATTAAATGCAACCATCCATTCCTTGGTTTGTTTTCGTCTGTTGATTTCCTGAATTTTGGTAATACGTAGCCACAATCTTTTTTAAATTTTATGTTATAAGAAACTTCATTTTTACTAGTATCAGCCTCTAACTTGTAATATACATAGCAACTTTACACCTGGATCACCCGGGTCCCTTCCAATTCTACTGGAGCCTTCATTCTATGAATGAAGTATTCCAACTTCATTGGCAGCAACCTCTATATTTTGCAACTGGAAGGTTTTTTTGTTTTTACCTCTTTGAGATGAGTTCTGAACACCTCATCCAGCTGAACTCACTCAACAAATGCACGATGTCTACAAAAGCAACATTTTTTTTAATTCATTAATGTTTTGTAAAAGCCAGGCAGAGATAAAGTTTGACATATTGCATTTTTGTGAGTGGCTTGATGAAAAATGACACCAGTGTGCAACTCTGATGAAACTTTTTCTAGTCGTATTCATCATGAGCTTAAGCCTTCTGCAAAGCAATTTACAAATCACCCCCAAGGATAAAGCTTACCAATCTGTTTTCAAGGACTTGAAAAAGTGAAAGATATATTTAACGACCTTACTGTAGCAGCAAATGAAAAGTGAAATAGAGAAGTCAAATAAGGGTAGCCAAGTGTGCCTGGGTGTTATGAAGCCAAATGCCAATCACACATAATACATCTGCATTTGTCAAAAGTATTAGTAAGAATGAGCTATTTAATTATGGCATCTTTTATGGAATCCAGCATCATTCTGGCTATCTTCCATTTTTGAAAATCAGCTACTAATATAAAATATTTTTTGCCTTGAGCTTTCCTGGTAAAAAGTCACTCTTTAGTGCGCACACAAAGCAAACATCAGTTAGGGATTTCTGAGGATTGCCATTTGCTCTGATGGAGCTTTGAGAGCGGATTTTCATAGGGAAAGCTCTGGAGCAAAAAGGGCTCTCGGACATGAGCTTTAAAGTATAGTCCATGCCTGGAAAGAGCAGAGGAAAGGTGAGTGTGGATAAGCCTTTAAACATTCTCTGTTGCTTCAGAAGATCTGTGAAATAATCTTCAGAGATAAACTTGCAGTGTAAATATCTCCTCAAAATGAAAGGTGACATATAAATTTGTTTACAAATAAATAAATGCTGAGTACATCAGAAAACACCTCTGACTGCACTGTTCTGTTATAATATTTTTATGTGGACTAGTGTATGGCAAGCTCCCCATTCAAATGCATTTGAATACATAAATTAAAATAACTAATCTTAATCCCCTCTTTTACAAAGGCCTTTTATGAAACCCCTCTACTTATATCCCAGCTGCTTTAAACTGCTTTAAACCAAGGATATAACCAAAGAAGGAATGGTTCCTCTATTCCTCTTCCTTCTAAAGCAATCCTGGCAAGAGGGGTCACACAGCCAGCTGTAGCTATAATCTATCAAATTGCAAACTAAACAGGCTTTGCAGCTGGCAAAATTGGATCCCACCTGCTCATGGTGATGATTAGATATTGTGCCTGTTTACACAGTTGCTTACCTTGGGAAAACAACTGTTTAGCTCATCTCCATCCCTGATTTATTTAGAAGCAAGGTTTCAAGAGGTAAACTGAATGAGAGTTAACTCCTGGCAAAATAAAGGACTCTTGATTTACTTACCTTTCATCCCAAATAAATTATGATGTCAACAATGATAGGCTTGGTTAGACAAGCTGTTGCATTCCATAAAAGCACAAAATAACCTAAATGATCCATAAGTCAACAATTTGTGTGTGTGTGGGTAAAATGCAGTGGAATTCCTTGCATTTATGATATATAATTAAGCTGGAGGAGGGGAATCAGAATCCTTAATTATTAAATTGAATATTTTTTGTGTATTTATGTCTTCCATAAAATAAAATTTTATTTTATTATTTATAAAAGTGTTTATATGCTGCCTTTAGGGGCATAGCCCACCCAATGTGGCTGACAAAATTAAATATGTTAACATCCATAAAACTAAGCACACCAATAGCAGCCACATAACAGTCCATTTAAAAGATTTTAAAGCTATATACAACAGTTAAAACAAATATAAACAATACATGTGACAGCCGTATCAAGACTCAGGACACCAGGAGTGGTCTCTAGACAGGGTATAATTATTAAAAACAATCCAAAAGAGGGGAGTTTTTAACACTCACTTAAAACTTTGCAGCATTGGAGCCATGTGCAGCTTTGAAGGAACATTTAAAAGCTTATGAAAATACTTCTAAGTATTGCATTGCATATTGTTGTACTCAGTAGTCCTACCAGGATGCAATTTTAGCCATGTCTACTCAGAAGTAAGTACCACTGGATTCAATGGGGCTTACTGCCAGGTAAGCAGAGTTAACACTCCAAGCTTAAACTGTAAGATTCCTAAAATGCTTCCTTCATTATGTGTCCCAGAACCAAACTGATCTACAGTATAAGCTTTCAGCTCATCAAAAAGACACTAGCTCTCTTAACTGTAGGTGTCACTGGAAGATCAGAAGAGTTTTGCTTCTGCCCCTGTCAGCAATTTCCTGTATTGCAGCTCTAGTTCTTATCCAAAGAAGGAAACAACAGCGCTGCTTACAGAGCAGAGGATTTTTGCATTGCATGACAACAAAAGCAGCAACAAGGCATTTTGGCTACATTTTAACTCTCTCTCGGAATCTCAAATCTTCCAAGGAGACAATAGACATACATTTCACTTACTAAGCAAGAGTGCAATTTATCTGCTGCAATAAATAAGCAAACATGCAAGCCAGACTTCATAATTAACACTGGCAAATTGCTGACCCTTCTAATTGGCTCTAGCAGCTCCTGAATAATCAGACTCAGTTTCTGGTGCTTTCGTCTTCTCCCTGCCCCCTTCCACCCCCACCCCCCACCACCAGCAAACCTCACTCCAATGAGAGGAGATAATTTTATGTGCCAAAGCCATTTCCTTCTCTTACCAATGCTTCACTCGTTTCTACCTTTGGACAAAGCCTCAAGAAGAGATGTAAAGTACCTAATTTGTGCCATTTTATCCTCTTGTATCTGTGTTCTGGCAGGGCTGGTGTCAGGATTAAGCCCTGTAGGGCACCTGCTGAGGCACCCACTCCAGGGATGACTGGGCATCCCTGGCTACCTTCCTGCCCCATGCTGTCACTACTTAGTCATCTGTGGTCTCCTGACATACAAGCCATGACCAGAATTTGCCTTGCACTTCCCCTCTGGATGGCTGGGTGGACAGAGGGCAAGGAAAGCTAATGTGCACAAGTGAAGAGAAGAGAAACCCACTCAGCTTGCCTAAATGTCCCATCCTCCAAAATCTTCATCCAGCACTTGGTTCTACTTCGCAGTTCTCCATTCTGGCTGATTTACAGGTGTATTCAAACTTCAGCAGTTATACAGCAGGACACCTGACACTTGTTCACAAGAGAAGCACATTCCACGGGGCCTATTCCTCCCTTGAAAAATATCTCAGCAGCAATTAGGATAGAATGAGTTAGGTGCAGATTACTTGGATATGCTTGTTATGTTTATTTTACTCGAGCTCTTCCTTTCCAAAGTGAAGAGTTGGAATGGGTGATATTTGCTAGCAGCACGAACATTGCAGTTGTCGCAAAGCTGCAATGATTTTCTTTTTTAGAATTACAAGCCACCCAGCTGCATAAGTCTGTGAGTAACAAATCATCCAATTTGAAAACAAAAAACCACCCTGGTTTTATATTGATTGTGTGTCCATTAGGAGGCATTGTTTAGAATAAGCAGCTCGGCATTGTCTTATTTGCTTGTTGTAGATCATGCAGAGCTGTGTTGTGTCATGTTAATCTGGAGTACATGACACAGTGGGACACTTATCTGCTGGGGCCTGAAACCAAGCAACAGAAAATAAATCACAGCCTGACACTCAAAAGGCAGGTGCCTTTTTCAACTCCGGCTTCAAATGTAATAAAAACAGCTACAGAGTGAAACAGGCAAAAATAACAGAGAGAGTGCAAGAAGCAATTGGGCAATTTCAGCAAGTCCAAAATATCTACCATGATGTCATTGTAGATAGTTTTAAGGCAAGTAGTGAATAAGCTCTGGTCTATGGGGTCACGAAGAGTCGGACACAACTGAACGACTGAAGAACAACAACAACAAGTGAATAAGAGTTCCAGTTACAATCCAGGTTGCTTTTCTGGTTTGTTTCCAACTATGCAGAATCCGCGGGGGTGGGGGGGCATGCCTTTTAATTTAAATGTCCAAGGATGATGCTTGAAAAGAACAACAACAGTCAGAAATATTTGGGGCATAAGCATGTTGGGGGTAAGCACTTTTTAATCCTACCAATTTTAGTGAGAGAGATCTGAGCATCATAGCCTCCAATGGTCCCATTTCAGCTGATCTCCTGTCCTAGGGAAAACCTCATCCTAACTCTCACAGTCTTCTAGAAGTAGTGATGTTTGTCCTCCCCGTTTTTTGCAGCATGCACATTATTGCTGCTAAACATTTTAACTTTAGTTCTGTGAACCCAGAGAAGCGAAGAAGCCAACATAACATATTCTTTCCATTGTGTCTGTTAATTCCCTCTGTCAGTATACTTTGACTATTAGCTGACTCTTTCTGCTTCTCTAAGCCCCTTGATGTTAGGAGAGAGCCAGCAATAAATCACACAGAGTAAGTGAAGTTAACTCTATTAGAAGAAACAAGCTCTGCTCAGGAGTGCCAGGCCTAAGGAGCACAGCAGCTTCTCTCAGTAGTCGAAACAAAATTTAAAAAATTCCTTCCAGGAGCACCTTAGAGACTAAGTTTGTTATTGGTATGAGCTTTCATGTGCATGCACACTTCTTCAGATACACCGAAACAGAAGTCACCAGACCCTTATATACAGTGAGAGAATGGGGGGGGGTATTACTCAGAAGGGTGTGGGAATATGTGATTGGCTGATAGGTGTGGTAAACCTGTTGACGACTGTTAACGACTGCAATTGGTCTTACCGGAAAAAACAAGGGGTGAGATGGCTAAAAATAGTTTTATCATGTATAATGAGATAAGAATCCAATGTAATGAGATAACAATCCAATTCAGACCAGGTCTCTCCATGATTTTAAGCTTGCTAATAAGTTGCAATTCAGCAACTTCTCTTTCCAGTCAATTTCTGAAATTCTTTTGTAATAAGACAGCTACTTTGAGATCTTGTATAGAATGTCCTGGGAGATTGAAGTGTTCTCCTACTGGTTTCTCTGTCTTGTGATTCCTGATGTCACATTTATGCCCATTTATCCTTTGGCGTAGGGTTTGGCCTGTTTGTCCAATATAGAGAGCTGAAGGGCACTGTTGGCATTTGATGGCATACACAATGCTAGAAGATGAGTAATTAAATAGTCCTGAGATGGTATGTTTGATGTTGTTGGGGCCAGTAATGGTGTTGTCCGTGTGTATGTGGCAGCAAAGTTGGCATCTGGGTTTTTTGTAGGCTCTGGTACCAGTGTCTATGTTAAGTGTGGTTGTTGTATTATTGTGGGTGAGGAGTTGTTTAAGATTGGGTGGCTGTCTGTAGGCAATGAAAGGTCTTCCTCCCAGAGCTTGAGAAAGAGAACTATCATTGTCTAGGAGAGGTTTTAGATCTCTGATGATGCGTTGTACTGTTTTAACTTGGGAGCTGTATGTGATTACTAGTGGTGTTCTGTTATTTTCTTTTTTGGGTCTGTCTTGCAGCAGGTTCTCTCTGGGTATCAGTCTGGCTCTGTTGATCTGTGGTTTCGTGTTGCACACGAAAGCTCATACCAATAACAAACTTAGTTGGTCTCTAAGGTGCTACTGGAAGGAATTTGTTTGTTTGTTTTGACTACAGCAGACCAACACGGATACCTACCTGTAACTCTTCTCAGTAGGTCTTACACCTGAGAGGCAGGTGTGGAGACTGAAGGCCTTCTCACAGCTTCCTAACTCTCCTCCTCCCCTGGGTCTTCCCAAACAATCTGAGACTCGGACGGCATGCCTGCCTTTGCTTCTCCCACTTCATGCCTCTCCTGGTCCTGGGGGACCAGGGGGGAGAGGAGTTTGTCAGAGCAGAAGAGGAAGACACTCTGGCTTCTTCACCAGCTTGACTCATCTCTGCCTCTTGGTCTCCCTCTTCTCCTGCTTCCACTTCTGCTTCTCAACTTCTCTGTGCCACATGCTCTCCCTGCTCACTAAACGCTGTTAGCTCTTCAGCTTCCAACACCTCCCCCCCCCAGTCTGCTCCTGCTCCTCCCTCTGACCACTCATCATCGTTCCACCACCAACCCCCGGGCTCTGAGCCTTCCTCCCCTGGGAGTTTCCCACTGGTTTCTCCCACCCCTCCTTTGTGTCCAGCCAGTCCATGACACACAAAATAGCAGGAGCTGCAGCAGCATATGTTTGTAAGGCTGGTGGATTAAAAAAAGGAAATGCTTTCTGGCTCCCATTGGATCATACAAAGAACCCTCTGGATCAGACCACAAAGGCCTTTCTAGTTCAGCATCCTCTTTCCACAGTTGCCAGCCAAATGACAAGGGAAGCCTGCAAGCAACTGTTGAGGGCAGTATGTTGAAATTCACTGGGAAATACATTGTAAGTCACTAGCGTAACAAGTGACTAACAAGTTCAATAAATAAACAAATGAGTTTAATAATAATTTCCCTTTCCTACTGTTGTTCCCCCGGAATGTCTGTTGAAGAAATCCTGCCTCGCCCTAGTCCACCGTACGGTGAACTGTTTGAAAAATTGACTGCTGAGGGAGTAAGGTGAAAGGGTGCAGCCAAGGAAACCAAGAGCAGCTGTTTTCATTTTCTACTTGTGGCACATTTGAGTGTGGAGTCTCACTACTGTCCATGAGGCCAGTGAGGAGATGCCAGTCTCTGCCACAAGCCCCAACCACACATGTGGAAGAGTGACCACATTTTCAGCTGTTTGGCAGTTGTGGAAGACACGCTTAAGTCTCTGGCTGAAGTCAATGGGACATAAAAGCACTACATTTGGAGGCCTGTTCACACGACCATCAACAGCAGGATGGCCTGCGCATGCTTCCCAAAATGGTCCCCATTGTGAAATGGCAGTGTGTACTCTTCCCAGGGATAAAGCTTCTTCTATATAAAGCAGGCTTCACTGGCCTGCTGCCATTCATGTTTTTGACTACCATCTCCCATCAGTCACAGGCAGAACTTACACACAAAGTATTCTGGAACATTTGTTTGGAGGAATCTTTAGGCTGAAACTCAAATGCTTCAGGTTTCTAAAGACAGTTTGTTAGCCAGCTTGCTTTCAGAAAATAACTCAAGTTCTCATTTTATCTGAAAGGACTTTTTCTCCCTGCCCTCAACACTTAACAGCAGAATTAGTATTTGAGGTGTACTGAAAGGATGTTGCATAGACATTAAAGAAGTTCAAGGAAGGATAGAATATGGCCAGACATGAGGAAGTTAAGGTAAATGGAGTACTAAGGGTGAGAAGGAAGAAATGAGATTTGAGCACAATGTATTAATTTAAGCAATGCTTAATGCTGTTCTTTTAACACTTGACAGTTGTGTGTGTGTGTGTGTGTGAATGTGTGCGCGTGTTTTAATGGCTTTACACCTGCTTCTTTTTGCTGTCTTCTTGCAGTTCTATTACTTTTTCCTTATAAAAGAGTTATGCGCTGCCTTCAAACATTTTGATAATGGAAGCTAGCATTATTGCTAAAAAGGGTTCTAAAGCATTGTAGGCATCCAGATGGTTTGAGGGGGAAACAGCAAACCCAGATTAATTTCCAGGCAGGTGATGGTGGTGGAAAGGTGGATTGCCTATGGAACTGAAAGAAAAAGGACAAGACGGAAGTGCCTAGTATCCAGGGGTGTTGGCAAAGAAGTAGTCACTAATAAAAATGAAAATTGCACAGAAGCAGTAGCTGACAGGAGAAGCAATGACACCAAACTGGATTGGGGTGTGGGGAGCTAAATTATCTTCCAATGGAAGAGATTTTCAGCAAATGTTTCCACCTCCCAGTTCCAAAAATGACTATTTTTTAATCCAGAAAATGAAATGGAAAAAAAACTATTCATGGAGGACATTTCCCCCATTATTCTTATGGAAATTTCAAGGAGTACAGAATTCTACTGTGACTCCGACTTCTCGCACTGCAGCCATTATATTGATATAACCCAGAGATCCTAGTTTTCCTGTCCATCTACACCATATTTGGTATAATAATTAATCCAACTCTGACTTTGAGCAATTGCTGGGTTGAGCAACATCCTGGCAGAGAATGGGCAGACCTTCTGGTGGCAAATACAGCACTTCAGCCATTTGCTGTGAGCTGGAAAGGAATGATACCTTGTAGGCCAAAGCCATTTCAGCACATGAGGGGGAAATGGGTTTCTACACCATGTGGTGCAACCGGGACCAGAATGAATAAGAAGGTAATTTCGGATTTAAGCATGAATGGTCGGGTGGAGAGGTTTATGTTTACCAGATGCTTCAAACAAGCAGACCAGACAAAAGGACACAGAAGGCTGAATCTAGTGCCAGTGAAAATGGACAGGACACTCATTTACTCATGGCCAAAGGAAACTTACCAAAGTAATATATATGGCTGACCACAAGATTTGGCAGCTTTTATTTGGATCAGTGGCTTTAAAATGAGTATGGTGGGGTGGTGAGTGGGAGGTGGAGATAATGATGTCATAAATGTGAGTTCTGTTTGCTAAGATTTTCATCCTCTTTATTTATTTACCAAAAAATGGCCCTTCTTATAGTGCAATATGAAGTAAGTCCTGTTAGAAAGGTTAGGTTTTGTACTTTGGTGATTAGGAGAGAGTGGGTAGCTTTGATTAAAAATATTTTTTATGCTGATGACATACAGCTCCTCTTCTCCATAACATCTAAGCCACAAGAGGCTCAGTATGATAGGGAAAACTGTCTGGGTGTAGTGGAGGAAGCCCAATAAACTGAGGATAACTGTCCATTTATTCCTACTCTATAATTCCTGTTACAGCTTCTGATCCACAAGAGGACCTCGACTCTTATTCCATGAATGCCTAGCTTAATCAGGAGTCTTTGGTGAGGTATTCCAACAGTCTGTGTTGTTAGGGGTCAATGACTGATCTCAAAGTGGCTTGCAATTTATCAGAGACCACATATGATTTCTTTGGAATCTGATTAACCTTCTCTGCAAGATCCCCATCATTTCAGCAACGAAAGCAGATTATTCCATTCTTGAAGAGATGGATATTGGCTAACTTTAATCAATAGCCTGTAAAGGATGACACCTTGAATTCGCTGGGTTATCCATAATGCCTGCAACAGACACTCTTTGGGCTTGTCATCATGCCAATTTAATTTAAGGCACGCCTGAAATGATGTGTGTTCTGTTTTGCTGCTAAAGACATAGTGACACAGAACAGTAAAACTGTATGCTTTGTTTTTTATAGGATAATCAGGCAGCAGTGTGGTTGCTATAAAAGAGCAAATAAAAGTTTTGTCGAGTGACAAATTTTATTGTCATTTCCAGACCCCATTCCATATTATTCTTTTTGTGACATCAGAATGTGGGAAAACTTGACTCAGTAAGATGGCAAGCTGTTTTATAAAGTGGCGATTAAAACAAACAGCCACTGTTGCTGTTTTTTGGGAGGGGACCCTAACACCCTATACTTTTCTTTTCTTTTGCACTCATAGGCTTCCATGTGTTTACTCTTCACTACCATCGCTGTGAGCATCCTTCTCTGGCACTGCCTGATGTCGTTCCATTTTCTAATGTGCTTTCAGATTTAAATTAACCTTCATTTATTATTCAGCCATACAAAGAACACATATTTCAGTGTGCAGATTTGCTGTCTAGTGATTGAGTGCCTTGTCCCTTTGCTAGGAGACAGGAGGTGTTGATTTCTGGGAGGGATGCTCTTACATCAAGGGCTGACAGTTTTGAAAATCTGCACTACAACTTCTGTATTTACTGCAGGACAGTGTGGTAGTAGTATGCACCAACCTGGCATTCAAGAGAAGCACCACTAGCCTGGAGGGCTGATTGGCAAGGCAGCCCAAGTCTTGCCTAATGGAAAAGGAACCAGGAGGAACAGATTCCAACCATCGGAACCCCCTTCACCATAACTCCCTTTGCCTAGCAGGCACATAACGACAACGACATGAACAAAGCGCACACACATTGCTGCTCTGTCATACAAACACAGACTTCTTGGACCAGTAAAATGCAACTCATGCACAAAATAGAAAGTACATGTGGTGTGTATGTGTAGTGCTCAGCAATCATAACCACAAGCAAAGGTAATAGCACAGTGGTATATCATATGCTTTGTATGCGGAAAGTCCTGGGTTCATTCTGTGGCATCTCCAGGTAGGACAGGGTATGTCCCTCACCTGAAATCACAGAGAGCCACTGCCAGTGATTTCTGAACTCAATGGGCCAATTATCTGATTCAGTATAAGGCAGTTTCCTATGTTTCCAACTAACCAAACAACATAGTTATTGCTTTCACAGTAGATCTTATACAGACCCTGTCTTTCACCCGGGCAACAATGTTCTGCTCCTTCACCCTCTCACCTCTCACTCAAGGGGTCTTTTACCTTGTAGAATTGAACTAACCCTATGCCCAGACTCTCATTCCAGAGAAATGCTAAACCTAAACATGTGAAGAATAGAGAGGGAGAAAAGGAGAGGGAGGGGGAACAGCCTTGCTCTTGTGGTGTCCCAAAGAGTTGATGAGGATTCTGAGAAAGAGGTGGCAGAAAGAATACTGAAGACTAGGTGAATAGGTGGAACAAGGTATTGATAGGGGGAAGTTGTAATAGTCAAGCCAGTTGAATAGTCTGGGATAAATGGAGGTAATGTAACAAGCTAGTTTTATCCCCAAGACTCATGTTGTTGCAATAGATCTATATCCAAAGAGGTGGCAGTGAGCAAGGCGTTCTTTAAGACACAGCTTTGTAGAAGTGGTGAATTAGAGACTGTGAGATAAAAAATGCAGGTAAAAGAAGACTCGGAGTAAATTAGAAATACCTATGCAGATATGGTTGCCAGGGTAGCGGGCAGTGAAGTACCCTACTTGGCACTGCTACTGGGGTGCAAGTATGTAAAGCAAGCAGCAACTGAGTGAAACATGTGCCTCTATGTCTCTTGTAAATTTAAGTTTCTCATCGGGGTGGCTGAATTTGGAACCTGAATATTGGATCTTTGTTCATGCTATGAGTGCCTAGTCCAGTAAATCATAGCAGATCTTAAGGTGTCTAAATGTAGTAGGATTTGTGTTTAAAACTTCCACAAGTGTCTCCAGAAAAATAAGGAGTCTTGAAATCATATTTACAAAATAAAGATGAAAGAGCCTATCGGCACTACCATTTGGCAAGGTAGCCAGAGGATATAATAGTTGGGTGGTTTACAACTAAATAAATGTGGAAGCAGAATGACTTCCACTGCAGCAACATGACCTTCCTCACCTTTCCTCTCCCAGTGCTGTTCCTAGATCTGCTCCAGAGTGTTAGGGGATTCCCCAGAAAGATTTAGGCGTGGACAGGGGGAGGAGAGAAGTTGTTGCACTTGAGCACAGTTGGTTCACCACACTGCCTTAAGCCTGTTTCTACAAAACCTTTCTTAGTACCGTGTTTCTCATAAAATAAGACGTCCCTATAAAATAAGCCATGGCAGGATTTTCAACCGTTCACAAAATGTAAGACATACCCCGAAAATAAGCCGTAGTGCTGGGCGCAGTTCTGGAGGGCGCCAAGGAAGATGCGAGGTTGCCCGCACCTCCGAGCCTCCTTCCCGCTGGAGGAGCCGCCCTCCAGCTGCTGCCCATCTTCTTTACTGCACGGTTGCCGTACGGAGCGAGAGTGACGAGCCGCGGCAGGAGGAGGAGGCGGCCTGCCGGCTCGGCGCCCGGAAGCGGCTGCTGCTGCAGCGCCGATCGGAGCGCGCCGAGCCCGCAGCCTCGCCTCCGCCTGGCCCAGCCGAGGAGGGCTGCCGGCTCGGCGCCCGGAAGCGGCTGCTGCTGCAGCGCCGATCAGAGCGTGCCGAGCCCGCAGCCTCGCCTCCGCCTGGCCCGGCCGAGAAGGGCTGCCAGCTCGGCGCCCGGAAGCGGCTGCTGCTGCAGCGCCGATCGGAGCGCGCCGAGCCCGCAGCCTCGCCTCCGCCTGGCCCGGCCGAGAAGGGCTGCCAGCTTGGCGCCCGCAACTGGCTGCTGTTGCAGCGCCGAGCGGAGCCCCGAGCCAGCGGGACCCAGCAGCAGAACCCAGGAGCAGCAGCACCGTGCTGCGCGGAGCCCCGAGCCAGATAAGTGGGTATCTCCCCTCCCCCCTCCCATGGCTAAACAGTTTTTAATTTCTGTTTTTTTATTATTTCACCATTTTGACACAACACTTTGGACAGGGGACTTGCTAGGCTTTTCCCTAGGTTCCAGGGGGACCCTATCCTTGTAGGTTAAACTTTTGGGATTGGGACTTAATTCCTCCTCCCCCCCCCAAAAAAAAAATACTTACCACTGTATTTGTGTTAAAGAAAAAAAAAGTTTAGCAGAGAATGTACATAAGCTGTGCAGTCTTGGCAGCCTGCACCCACATTTAGTACTTCTCATGGCTCTCACTTGGTCCGTTTATAAATCTGTGGTAATAAAAATAAGACATCCCCCTGAAAATAAGCCATAGTGGGGGTTTTTGAGGAAAAATAAATATAAGACGGTGTCTTATTTTATGAGAAACACGGTAGTTGAATAGTTGCATAGCATATTCATATAAATCAATAAATGTAGTTATTACCTCTACAGTGATGGCCATACTTGGCCCTCCAGCTGTTTTGGGACTACAATTCCCATCATCCCCGACCACTGGTCCTGTTAGCTAGGGATCATGGGAGTTGCAGTCCCAAAACAGCTGGAGGGCCAAGTTTTGCCATCACTGGTCTAGGTGATATATATATATCACAAATATTCAGAATATATAATAAAATGGATTTTTTTAATTTAAAAAAATCAAATATTCAGTACACCAATAAGCTGGAGTGTTGTTCATTAAATATTTTTATTACTCTAAAATAGGACATTCAAGAGAACTGCAATGTAGGCTCACATCACATTGGTTTCATATAACTGCAGTTTGGACACAGAGATTCTGTTGTGTCTGTGGTATTCAAAAGCATCTCTCCCTTTGAAAAAGACTGACTAAACTTTGTTCTGCCCTCCTCCTCGCCCCATACTAAAATGAGTTTTGGTTATGCTCCATAAACTACTCAAACAATCCATTAAAAGAGCTCCAGAAATTAGAACAGTGAAATACTGTAAGTGACTTTAGTTATTCATCGGCTATTAATCTTCTCAGCTCAGGGTCATATTTTCCCGTCTTCAGCATTTTTCACAGTACCTCCCTGTTGTCCAAAATAACAGAGGCCCCAGAAACTATGACAGGGATCAAACCAAACATTTTAAAAAATAACTTTGTACATCACTCATTATGTACAAATGTTTGGTTTGGAATTCTTCCATAATTGTCACACTCAGAAGAAAAGAGTTTGGACACCTGTGTGCCTCTCAGGAGAGTTAGAATGGATCATAACCAATGAACAGTTCACTTAAGTATCATTGATATAAGTATCATTAACTTAAGTGCGTGTAACTTCCTCAGCCATGGACAACCGAGTCCTTTTTATATGTTAGTTTGTACAAAATAACTTATACATGTTAAAACTAAGAAACTGCTTCACAAGTGATCTAATTTGATATTATTCAAATGTCATCAAAATAATTTTTATGATTTTTGTATAAAAAAATACTTAACACTTTTTATGCATACATGATGAATGTAATTATCTCATTGGCTGGAAACTACAATTCCAGCCTCGTACTCAGACTTTCCTACTCTCCAATCCTATTCATATATATGCAGAAATGTCAACAGAGTTCAATGGGACTTACTTCCAGGTACCAGTAAGTTTGTTTAAAATGGCAACCTGCAAGTTAAATCCCACTGAATGCAACAGGACATGCTTTCCGAGCAGACAAGTACAACATTGTGCTACACATCGCTTTAACATCTTAGTTTGCCCTACGTTTTGAGCAAGTATGGCTGGTTCTCGAATATCATTATCCAAAAGATAAGGAAATATATATATATATATAAAACCATTAGGTAAATTTCATTTAAGCTAACCTACTCTTGAATTTTGGAAGACAATCTCACCACGGTGAATTAAATGCTACTACAGTTTCCCTGCCAGCCATTAAAAAAAAAAGTATCATTGCACACTTTAAAATAAAAGTTATCTGTAGGGATGTCTGAAACTTGCAGGAAAAAATCCCCTTTCAGTTCAGGTCTCTCATCACAAAGCAACAGATTCATATAATAGAAAATCTGTCCATCTCCAAAGGAAGTTAAGTAGCAGGTGCTAAATTTAAATTATCAATATTTAATGCATTTCAAGCTAAAATATGCTCTTTATGAGGGTTTATTTAGTTTAGTCAAAATGTCCCGATCCAACCATAACTGTGTAGCTCATGCATAAAGGTAATTTGTGCTTTTTCTTGCTTTCTGCTGGCTATGAAAGATGACTCTGGGGAAATCTGTCTGTTCAAATGTTGTCCTCAACTCTCCTTAAGTTTTAAAAACATGTTTAATGGTGATGACTGGAAAGTGGGGTGTTTTTTTTTTACCATCAGCATTATGGTATTACAGTGCTATAACACTGTTTAATTTAAGTCATATTTCATTAATATTTTAATACTTAAAATATATATATCCAGAAAAGTGTTTTGTCACTAATTTAAATACTGATTTTCAAAGTAAACAGTGTAGTGAAATGGTGCCCACTGTGGAAAACATAATGCATGGGTAGGTAAACTAAGGCCCAGGGGCCGGATCTGGCCCAATTCCTGGATGGTCCGGGAATCAGCATGTTTTTACATGAGTAGAATGTGTCCTTTTATTTTAAATGCATCTCTGGGTCATTATGGAAACCTGCAAATGAGGATGCAGGTTTACTGATTTGATTTACCATCTTTTCAGTCAGCCTGCATTGATACCAGCAGGTAAATCTTTTTGCTTGTATCCAGACTTCTGTCCACAAAAAGCTTTTTGAAGGGGGAGTGCCTTTTGCCTATTTCGCCTCCATGTGAAGCTTCCAGGGCCACTTCCACACTGTTCAAGAGGGCTTTCCAACCCTCCAGATAAGCTTTTGGGAGAGGGATGTAGGAAGAATTGGCAAATGTTGCCTCTACTCTTCTCCTGGCAGGAATGAATCTAGATGCAAGCTGCTGCATATCTACATGATTAAATAATTTGTGATAAAGAGGCTTGGCAGAAAACATAACCTGTTCTCTGAGGAGGTTGTTCCATTGCCTCACTACACCCTGGTGTTGTCTCCCCGGGTGCAAGGACAAATTAATTTTAATTCCAATCTTAATTCAGAAAATAGTTTGTCAGCAGCCTGAACAACACTATACTTTGCTTATATAATTTTCATGCATCTGCCGTATTAACAAGTTCAGCCATCTTGGAAGCCAGAATGTACAACATCTTACAAGATGACCATAATGTGGGATGAGGAATGTTCCGTTATGATTCATGGCTTTAAAATGAGTTGTATGAAAACGTGAACATTCCACTTTTTTTTTTTGGAAGAGTTTCTAAAACACTTTTCAAATGGTAAGTGGACAATTAGGCTTCATTGATTTTTACTGCAAACCAAATTATCCATGTTGTTAAACAGCTTGAAGCTACAAAGAAATACACCAGATGGAGTGGAAAAGAAGGAGAAATCAAACCATTTAACATAGAGAGGTCCGCAGAGTTATTTCTTGTCAGGAGAGAAAATTACTATCGTCATTTTCAGCACAGACTGCTGTTCACGGGGAGATTTTGCCTTCTGGCTGGGTAGCAGTAGCGTTTCCACTGGTGCCCTGCAACCAAAGTGTTCCTCTAAAAGCAACAGCTGCCCCTGTGTTTTATAATTAGGATGCAAGTATTAGAAGTGCTAGTTAAAAGTTCCCTTAGAGAGATGACTTTATAACAGTGATAGAAAAAGGCCAAGGTCCTCAAGCTTCTTTGATGCTGCGTGGAAAGATGCTGGCTCACTGTGCTTGGCTATAGGGCAAGATAAGATCTTTGGAACAACAGCATGGGGTCAGACTGAGCATACTCTCTCATACAGAACATATCACATTTGGCAAATCTTCTTTAAATCTAGGTTCAAATCCAAGTACTGGAAGCTTGGGCTGTATAAAAACAAAAAAAGCATGCAGCTTCCAAGTAGTATTAGTCCTCTGCATTCTAACTCTCTCAAACCACCTAGAGCCCAATATTCATGCACTTGTTAAAGCCCATCAGGGCCATTCATCTCATTATACAATATAAAAAGTATGGTGTTATTTTTCACTTGTTTTACTTCTTTTTTTACATTCTATGATTCCTAGTGCGGATTAATATAGACTCATTACGTATTTATATTTCTTGACTTTTCTAAGAGTTTGAGTTTTGGTCAACAACATCCTCCTCCTCCTTTAAATTTATATCCCACCTTTCCTCTCAAAAGAGCCCATGGTGGCAAACAAGTAACTAAACAATAAAAACATATTGAAAGCAAACTCAGCAGAGAAATGAGAAATATCTCAACTTTAAAAGCTTGTGAAAGGTCTTCAACAGGTAACAAAAAGACATGGCACCTGTTTAATATTCAAGGGGAGGGAATTCCAAAGGGTGGGTGCCACAACACTAGAAACTTGGTTCCTACATTGTACAGAAAATCCTCCCAATTGGATGGTATCTGCAGAAGGCCCTCTCCTACACAGCACAGTGATAAAAGGGGTGAGAAAATCTTTCAAATATCCTGCTCCCAAGCTGTATAAGTGTTTATAAACCAAAGCCAGCACCTTGAGCTTAGCCCAGTAGCTGTCTGGCAGTTTTATAAGCCCATCAAGGAGTCAATGATGACTGTGCTCAGCCTCCCCAGATGGAGCCAGCAATGATTCTGAATACCAGTTGCTGGAAACCACAGGAGGAGAGAGGGTTCTTGTGCTCATGTCCTGCTTGTGGATTTCCTGCAGGCATCTGGTTGGCCACTGTGAGAAACAGGATGCTGGACAAGATGGGCTATTAGCCTGACACAACTGATTCTTCTTATGTTCAGCAACTCTTAAATTTGGGGAGCCGATTTAGGGTAAAACAACATGTCTTGTTACTAATGTCTTGTTGCAAACTAGGATCTTGTCCAATTTAGTCTGGCTGTTCAAGAAAACAAGAGCTGTCCAAATTGAACAGTACTGGGAATATGACTCCTATATTCTGACGTATCTCAGTAGTTCTAACCAGAGTGTCAGAGATCTGCAGACCCCTCTCGTGCAACATGAATAAGCGTATGTCCTGTGTTTTGTCTCTGAATGCTGCATTGTTAGAACTTGCTAGCTCTGCTGAGATGTCAGTCTACAGTTATTATGTTGTCCTCTAAAATTTCTAATTCATCGCACAAATCAGTTTCCCCCAACCTTGTGCCCTCCAGATATTGTTAGGCTCCAACTTCCATCATTCTCAGCCAGAATGGCTAATGGCCAGGGATAATATCCATCAATATCTGGAGGGTACCACTTACATCAGAAACAGAGCTTCTTTCACCATTGGACTTAAGAACATACTGTCTTTTGCAGCTCTCAGGTACCCAATCAGTATGTGAGGCTTCATTCTCAATCTTGTTTTACTGGAAAAATATTATCAGGAGTCCAAAGATGCTCTGAGCTGCTATCATGCAGCTAGTTAAATTAAATTGGGTGGGATCCAACTAACAAGTCCTGCTAGCAGAAGCCTGCACAATGATGTCTGCTGGTGCAACAGCACTTCCCACCCCCCCCCCACTTTCCCCTGATTGTCCTCTGAAATTGGCTTGGGGGGGTTAAGAGACTCCCTACCCCAAAACAGCATGCACTGAGGTGAGGGCGGATTGTTCCCTCTGGAAAGCTGAAATGCTTGTGCTGATGATTGCCACAGTGCTATGTTGAATTCCTTGCACTGGGAGCCAGCATGGTGTAGTGGTTAAGAGTGGTGGACTCGTAATCTGGTGAACCGGGTTCACGTCCCCGCTCCTCCACATGCAGCTGCTGGGTGACCTTGGGCTAGTCACACTGTTCTGAAGTCTCTCAGCCTCACTCACCTCACAGAGTGTTTGTTGTGGGGGAGGAAGGGAAAGGAGATAAAGCAGGATATCAAATCCAAACTCTTCTTCTACTTTGCTGATTGTATACCATTATATCACCTATGTGTGCAATTGTTGCCTTCCCATTTTCCTCCGTTCATTATTTCTCCAAGTAATATTCTTTATATTTTGACATTTGGTTTCATTAAAATGTGAATTCTATGTAATTTCTCTCCAGGATCTTCCAGTGTGCTTAAGATCGCACAATTAAACTACACCCTTAGGACTGTAAGCATACTTCACAAAGCTGTGTACAATGCAGTGTGTATCCCCGAGAAGAATAAAAAGAGTCACCTTTCTAAGGTTTAATTCCTAAAGTTCATTATTAGTAGCATTTCACCATAACAAGTGCAATTTCCCCTTACTGCTAAACAAACATGTTAAAAAATAGTGGGAACAACACCTCAAAATCATTTAAAAGCTGAAGTGATTCAGCAAATGCACTGGCATGCTGAAAAACCTTTGCTCTTTCAATCAAATAATTTAGTTGCAGCTGTTTTGTGGCACTTTCCCATAGTAGGTAAATACCAGACAAATGGTAAGTACCTATATGGAAATACATCTATTAATGTGGATTGTAGCATGATGGATGGATACCAGAACCTACTTTTCCGTCCTGATCCCACCTGGCTTTGCCTCATCTCTTTCCCACTGTTTCCAAGAAATCTTGTCCGAATCTGCTGCCTCATCTGCCATAGCTCAGTGGTAGAGAATCTGCTGTTGATGTAAAAGATCACAGGTTCAATTCCCAAGAGCTTGGGGTAAATCTGGGAATGCCACCCTGTCTGAAATTCTAGAGAGCCTCTGCCAGTCAGTGTAGACAATGCCATGCTAGATGGAGGAATAATGCTCAATATAAGGTAGCTTTCTACATAAGGCTTAACACTTCTGGGCTCACTAGAGTCATCTGACGGGATGTTGTTGGAAAGAGGATGCTGACCTAGATGGACCTTTGGCTATCCCAGCAGAACAGTTATGTTCTAACCCTTATGTTCTAATTCCTTATTTTCTTTGCAACTTGAATGACTGCCTAAATGGAAGGAAAGGATAATTTGCAAATCGTTTTAAACCTCTGAGCATACACACACACACACACACACACACACACACACACATTATATATGGGAGGTCATAAGAGAAGAGCCTTCAGATGCTACAAAAACCATTAGCTCTGGTCACCACAAGAAAAATACTAAGATATAAAAACATGAAATGCACACAATAAAACACTTGTATCTTCCTGTACAGCGTATTTGCTTTGTCAGATCTTACCTAGTGAAACAAATATTTAGGAACATCACATGGTTCTGTCTTTCTTTCCTTATTTATGTGAACAATAACATCATTTAAAGCCACTTAACTGACTAGAATGGTAAACAGCAAGGGAAATAAAATGTCTTGAAAGTAAAAAATTTATACAGTATTTCAGTTTCTCATTTAATCAGTTTTCTAAAGGCAAGATAACTGAAGGAGATGTTCAGAGCCAGTAGATCCATTTTAATTTCAAAGTGTGTGTACACACACACACACACACACACACACACTCTTTAATAAAGCTAGAGATAAGCTGTGGAATGTCCAAGAATTGTAGGTCAGAGATATATGCTTTTTAATATCTAGCTGCTCTTCAGTAAGCCTTTCATCACGTTAATGACTAAGTCATACTGATTGTAAAGCAGTTGTAATGAGGCAATTAGTAAGGCAAATGACAACCATGGAGAATGAAATGAACAAGGCTCTCAACACAAACCAGATGGATATCTTCAATATATTTCTTGTTATCAGCTTGTGGTTTTATGCTAAATTGCATTGAATCAGTACTCAAGAAAACCATTTGAATTGGTTAATAAAGAACAACAACAGGAAACAAAATGATGTCTGTTCCAAACTTAAAATTGTGGGGAAAGCACTACCAAAATAGACCTGGAGGTGGGATCATGCCCCTGAGTAGCCTTCTAATTGGCTAAAGAGGCTGTTAGAAGAGGTCCTCCTGGAGCAGGACCTACTGGAAAGCGGGTTACCATGTCCAGGAATCTCAGAAAATAAGACCAGGTAGTGAAAGGACATAAATGATGTAATGATAATTGATATTGCTTTGAAGTTGGAAGCTTTGCTGTGTAGATAGAAATAAGTTGATACTACTTTTTTTTCTTAATAAGGTCTGTCTCATATAATATATTCAGGTCAATATAAATTAGTCTTCTTGTTCCTATCTGCCACTGTATTTATGGCTTTCTAAAGGACAACTTAAAATGCATTTGACAGCATACAGCCAATCATTTTTACATTATTTTTCATGTAACCATGCAATACTAAGGGATTTTTATTTTTGGTAGTGGAAGAAATTGAACGTTATGCCTGAGGTAGTGTAAAAAAAAAAGGGAAATGACTGACAAATTAATTTTTAAATGCTGCAGGTAAACAGTTTCTGTTCTACACATCACCTCACAATGTTTGCTTGTTCCCCCCTTCTCCTGTCTACTTTAATAGATAGGGAGATACATTCATGGTTCTCATCAGAATCTTATTCAAAACATTATCATTCAGATTAAGCAGCAATTCCAAAATATGATCAGATTTGTCTGGAACAGTAGTGAATGCCACAGTTTCTGATGGGATCCTATTTACAGCAACCGAAGGGTAATTTTAATTATTTCTGTATGTTCTAAGACTACGTTTTTGCTTGCTGCTTGGATGTGACTTGTTATAAACTTCATTGTATGTAGAGTAACATATGATATACCCATAATGTCTGTGGACATCTTGCAACAAAAGTTAAAATAAACCACTGGACTGGAAAAGCTCACATTCTTAAAGGAAGAACATTTAAAGTTGGGAGAAAAAAAGTCTTCTGATGCATGACCTTCATTGTATTTTAATTAATGAGATATGAGGAGAGCCAAAAGAAATATATTTTATGGTCAGAGAAACCTTCATATCATAAATTAGTCTTTGTGTAGGCCACATACCTGAATTTTTTATTATTATTATTATTATTATTATTATTATTATTATTATTATTACTACTACTACTACTATTAAAATTTGTATTCTGCCCTATACATGTAGAGCTCAGGGTGATCCACAACATAAAAAATACAATATAAAACACACAAAATACATAATAAAAACAAAAACAAAGACCACCCAATAATCCACAGCACATTTAAAAAAGTGGCACCCAGTTATCATTCTATGGTTCCAGCCAAACTAACATACATCTCACTCAAGACACAGACCTATCCATGTAAAATAGGGTACTTTCACAGTTCATTTAGAGTTCAGAACAGTTTTCTGCATTTCATTATGGGACAGATTTTAGCACTGTGATTCTCAGGTTGCAGTTAATATCCATGCCTCAGCCCTACGGGTATATTCTCTGCTTCATGCACACATGTAGCTCCCATTAATACTAATGGGATTGACTCAGAACTGAGCACTAGGGAAAATAAAAGTAGTTTTTAATGTCCCCTGACCTTATCACAAAGTGAAGGAATTCTTAAGCCACGTGAACTAACCATGAAGCGAAGTTTATATCAACTAAGGCAATTGGCACGCTCCTACAAAAGCGGCGACGAAGTCTGAGGTTGTGTACGCACTACCAGCTTAAAATGCTGCGTTTCCAATCACATTTGTACATTGTTGTACACATCAGTATGGTTTAATGCGTTTCCAAGTCACGGCTGTCCATCCACACTAGTAGACAGAGAGGGGGCGTGGATATCTTCATATGGCTTACATGTTCAATCAACGCTGGTTTCGAAGGAAACCCATCCAAATGCTGTGTTTCTCATAATGCTATAGGATAGGCGTGGTTGTTGCTAACGTTGTGTGTACATGGCTCCACAAACAAAATGGTGAGAGAGCACTGGTTGCACAGTAAATGGGGAGTGTGTACACAGCCTGAGATCAGCCAGACACTGAAATGTCAGTTTAGGAGGCTCTAATACAGCAAAACGTGCAAAACTTGTGAACGACAGGCCAATGTGCAAGATGCATAGTCCATGATGCTTATACGAAAGACCAAAGAAGAGTTCCCACCAGCAGTAGCAATGGATTTGCTGTTGTGAATTTTATAGGGTTCATCAGAGGGTCCTAGGTAATAAGGCTACAAAACAGCTAACACATTACAATGAAGGCCCGTTTGCTATAGTTTTAGTCTTGGTGTGTCCACTGGAAAATGCTATAAATAAATAAATAAATACTCAAACTTTACAGTACTAGAAGTGAAATAAATCCTTTCTAATAAATCTTGAAAAAGGAACACATATCTGCAATATATGCTTTCTTTTATCAGATTTCCTAACTCCGGCCTTGCTTCCTTCACTCTCACAGTTGATAAAAACTGTCATTTAAATACATGCCACTCAAGAAGACTTTGAACAAATATTGACTAGGAAAGGCTGAAAACTGTGGCCATCTATCTCTGCTGGTGTTTGGCAGAATTAAATTGACAGGGTTAGAATGCTGTGATTGATTACAAAGCAATAAATCCATCTCTTTTGATCTATTTTCCAATAGAGGATTTTCCCGCCACAAATGAGAGAGAGATGAAAAGTGTTTATCAATGTTATAATCTATGTGTCTGTTGTGTAAAGTAATTCATCAGACACAAGACTACTCATAAAAAGTGCATAATTTAATTTAAAACATTTGTCATTGTCAGCACATCTAACAAATTACAACACCAAATGTTATTGCCGACATTTTATTATTACGTTTAATTTGGTGATAGAGAATTTCTGGGCATACATTTCAGAACCTTCAGATACATTTTTTAAAATGATCAGTGGCTAACAGTATTCAATCATGCGCTGATTATATCTTGGGGAAAATATGACTGGTGTTGCAAGGGCAACAAGAATAAGCTACTAATTTTCTCTGAACATGACAAATTTTACTGATGCACTTAAAATGATTTTTAATACCATCTCATTCACTGAGACAACAAGGAAATATATCTGCCGCTGGGAAAGGAAAGTCAGAGAGCCAATATTGCTTTTCAGGCTCAAACCACACCAACTATTAATTGTATGGCTAGCAATTTTTGTTCGGCATTTGTATTTGTATTTTTTATTTCTGTGCCGTACAGAAAACATAAGTTATCCATTGTCTGTTCTATAATAAACAATGATGATTTAAAACAAGCATAGGCAAACTTTTTTCTTTGTGTGAAGGTTACCTGACATAGTGCAAAACAAAGCATGTTATCCCACACTTTACTTATTGCAAAAAATCTGATTTTGAGGAAGCAGGTTTGCTGCACATGAGCTGCAAATCAACTTTAATTGTGTGACCTGAATTTGTTGGTATAGCAACAGTTTGGAATTGCCCATATTTCAGGCAATAGACTTTGGGCATAAGATTGAGTTTGATTCTTGGACAAAATTGTGGAATGAAAATTTGAAACTTACAGCATTAAAAGAAAATGTAATGAAGATGATGTATAGATGCTATTTGACACCAGTAAAGTTAGCTAAAATGTATAGAATGAGAGATAAAACATGCTGGAAATGCAAAGAATCAGACGGAGACTTTTATCATATGTGGTGGACGTGTGATAAAGTAAAAATATTTTGGGAATTGATCTACAATGAACTGAAAAAGATGTTTAGATATACCTTTCCCAAAAAAAAAACCAAAAGCATTTTTGCTAGGTTTGATGGGAGAGGAAATTGCGAAGATAGATCAAAGACTATTTATGTACGCCACAGCAGCAGCGAGAACTTCAATGGCCCCAAAGTGGAAGTTACAGGAAGTACCTACGATTGCAGAGTGGTAGGCGAAGATGATGGACTTTGCAGAATTGGCCAGACTGACCTGCAGGATTCGAGACCAGGACGGTCAAAAATTTCAAAGGGACCGGAGTAAATTTATTGTATATTTGAATCATAATTGCAAAAATCTGAAGACACTAGCAGGATTGAAATAAATCCTACAAGGTGGACAACAGAAGTGAAACAACTAAAATGCGAGACAGGACTTGAAAGTGGAAAACCTGCTGAAGGGAAGGAGGGAAGTCGCATGCTCGGCAGAGCAGAAAGTTTTGTGTTTGCTGTTAGTCAAAACACCTCTGGCTGCAGATATTGGCTTTGGACAATGTTTGTTTCATGTGGTGCCACGTCACTTCATTTAACTGATTTGTATATCCAAATAATAATAATAATAATAATAATAATAATAATAATAATAATTCTATACTGCCCTGTACCCGAAGGTCACGTGTAATCAGTTTGTTCATGAATATAGCAGTTTGGAAATGAATATATTGGCTATTGGGCTATGTTGTTGTGTTTATTGTTTTAAAGCTGGTTTATGCATGCAAAAGATGCATATTTATTTCAGAGGTTACCTTGACTTTTTATTTTATCTGTATAGTGTTGGTCAATGAACATATTCTCCTATTTGTTCTTGATTACTCAGTAGCAAGTTCCAATGAGTTCAATGGGGTTTTCTCCCAGAGAAGTGGCCTTATATTCTGGCCTAAATTGCCCTTTTATTTCAGCAACAGATGCTTCATATTTAAAAATTCACAAGATCTAAAATAGAAGAGATCTGCCCCATTAGAACTGAGGAATCAGAAATGTGTGGGGAGAAATGTGTTACCTTTTACCACCAGGTTTCCAGTGCTGCTGGCTGCCCCAAAATGATTTGTTGCTATACATGTGTAGCTTCCTGCATCAGCTTTAGTAACATTGGTAATCTTCAGAGTTCCATCTTCCAAAATAGTGTGTCTGAAAAACAATGGAGAGATGAATGTTAGAAGGAGGAGGAGGAGGTATTGCAACACTCAACGTTTATTATTTACATTTCAGGGGGTTGGACTGGGTGACTGTTGGGTTCCTTCCAACTCTATGATTCTATGAATACAAACATCTGAGAAACCACTACAAGTTACAATAGAAGTTGACTTGAGAGAATATTAAGGATGCAGAAATACATTAATCCAACAGAGACAAATTCCATGAGTTCTCAGTGTCCCTGGACTTAATACCGAGTGGTGCCCAGGGCCTGTGGCAAGAAGTAAGTGTTGTCAAGTCAATTGGGAGCAGTGACCATATCACTATTAAACCAGATGTACATGTAAATGGCCAACGGCCAAGAAAACTCCAACACAGTCACATTTCACTTCAAAAGACCCCAAATGAGAGGATTGGTAAAAAGGAAGGTGAAGGGCAAAGCCAAGAACGTCAGATCGCTACGAAATGCTTGGGACTTGTTTGAAAACACAATTATTATAAGCTCATCTGGAGTGTATAGTGCAGATCAGGAAGGCCAAGAACACGGGCATCCAGCAAAGTCAAGGAAGCTTTGGAAAGAGATAGTGGTGGTGGTGGTGGGGAGAATGAAAGAGAGAGAACACCCCACACCTCCTTCAAACCTCCAACTTCTTAGAGGGAAATTGAAGGCATGCTTCTACCCTATCAGCAGAGATGTAAGGGGTTTGGGGGGGGTGAGCAATACAAGCAGGGGCAAAAGCCCCTAGTTCATATACACACACACAGAGAGAGAGAGAGAGATTGCTTAAATTAGAATACAGTGGTACCTCGCAAGACGAATGCCTCGCGCAACAAAAAACTCGCTAGACCGAAGGGTTTTGCGATTTTTTAGGTGACTCGCAAGACGAATTTTTCGTGCTTTGCAAGACGAAAATTTCAATGCATTCCTATGGGAATTAAATTTCAATGCATTCCTATGGGGAATGTGCTTCGTAAGACGAAATTTCGCAATACAAAACGACTCGCGGAACGAATTAATTTCGTCTTGCGAGGCACCACTGTAAGTTTCTTTTGTTTTACAGAGTTCACTTGCCTGAAGAGAACAATAACCAAAGACTGCTACTGCACAATCTCCATTATTCTCAACCACAGAGTTCTACAAGCTCCACTGACATGCACAATCACAGCCATTGGTGTTTTGGACATAACACATCAGTATAGTAATGGAAGAATGAGCTTCATTAACATAAATGGCACCCCGCTTACATGTAGTGAGATGAATCAATATGTAAATGATTTGTTGATAAAAAGTGGCATACAAATACTTGAAATAAATAAGGAAACAAATACCCATACTTCAGCATTTTGATGACATCTGTCAAAAAATAATAATCTTGTTTTACCCAGGTTTTATTTTAAATACTTCCTGGCTTGTCTTTTTCTCCAGCACCCAAACGTCCTCGCATTTTCTGCAATTTTTACTTTGTAGTGTAATGTTAGGCTGCTGATCACTTGAAAGGATTTGAGGATTTCCAATTCCAAGGAAGTGATGCTGGTAATTCTGGTATCAGCTCTCTGAGCCTCAAGGGGTTAGCATTACTTTACAGAATACAAATCTGTGCTGCTTGCATCTGTGAACTTGAGGTGTGAAGCTAGCTCTCTATAGCGAGTGGATGTCAGGAGGTATCTTGTGGCAGATATTAAAACTGTGAACAGGCAACCAAATCGTTTCATGAATCTGTGCAACCAAATTCTAGAACCACCATTCCTTTCAGTAATCTTCTTCATTTCATCCAAAGGATTTGCAATAAAACTGACAAATACCTGCTTAAGACAGCTGCAAGTTTTTGTTAAAATAAATACACCAGAGCCTTAATTTTCCTCTTTGAACTGTGACTCACTGATGAAAGGGATTCAGGGCGACTAATCTAATCATTCGTTTCTGCTGAAGGTGCCTTTTTTCTTTTTCTTTTTAAAGCCACACTTATATTTTGAAGCTGTTGGGGCACATGTTAACATAAGTAATTATACTAGGACTTTGAAATTTGTTAAAAGGGTGCTCAGGAAATAGGAATGACTTGCACTTGTTTGTGTTGCCTCAAAAATTTCCTTTGTAAATGTTAAAACGGGGAAAGGCCCTTTGAGGCTACTGAATTGCTAATTGGGTTGAAAGACAATGTCCCTTGATCAGCCATTCCAAGTGGCTTTATGGGAAACATTTTGTTTGAAGGTGAGAAGTTCAAACAAATTAAGCATTTTCCATCTTACTGAGGATCAATTATGTTTCAACTGACAGATTACATAAGGATTTCAGTGGGTCAGTTGGTTGGATAATCCCAAACTGGTACTAATGGATGAACGGGGGGGGGGGGGGTCACTGAGCAAAAGTGTACTGCAAGTTTTATCCAAAGATGATACAATACTTTTGTTGTTGCTTGGCCTAGATACATTGGCTGCCACATGGTATGAAATCTATGGCTGCATAGATTTTGTCCACTCATTCCTAGTTGTTGTTTAGTCGTGTCCAACTCTTTGTGACCCCATGGACCAGAGCATGCCAGGCACTCCTTTCTTCCACTGCCTCCTGCAGTTTGGTCAGACTCATGTTGTTAGCTTCGAGAACACTGTCCAACCATCTTGTCCTCTGTCGTCCCCTTCTCCTTGTGCCCTCCATCTTTCCCAACATTGGGGTCTTTTCCGGGGAGTCTTCTTTTCTCATGAGGTGGCCAAAGTATTGGAGCCTCAGCTCCAGGATCTGTCCTTCCAGTGAGCACTCAGGGCTGATTTCTTTAAGGATGGATAGGTTTGATCTTCTTGCAGTCCATGGGACTCTCAAGAGTCTCCTCCAGCACCATAATTCAAAAGCATCAATTCTTTGGTGATCAGCTTTCTTTGTGGTCTAGCTCTCACTTCCATACATTACTACTGGGAAAACCATAGCTTTAACTATAAAGACCTTTGTTGGCAAGGTGATGTCTCTGCTTTTTAAGATGCTGTCTAGGTTTGTCATTGCTTTTCTCCCAAGAAGCAGGCGTCTTCTAATTTTGTGACTGCTGTCACCATCTGCAGTGATCATGGAATCCAAGAAAGTAAAATCGCTCACTGCCTCCATTTCTTCCCCTTCTATTTGCCAGGAGGTGATGGAACCAGTGGCCATGATCTTTGTTTTTTTGATGTTGAGCTTCAGACCATATTTTGCGCTCTCCTCTTTCACCCTCATTAAAAGGTTCTTTAATTCCTCCTCACTTCCTGCCATCAAGGTTGTGTCATCAGCATATCTGAGGTTGTTATTATTTCTTCCGGCAATTTTAATTCCGGCTTGGGATTCATCCAGTCCAGCCTTTTGCATGATGAATTCTGCATATAAGTTAAATAAGCAGGGAGACAATATACAGTCTTGTCGTACTCCTTTCCCAATTTTGAACCAATCAGTTATTCCATATCCAGTTCTAACTGTAGCTTCTTGTCCCACATAGAGATTTCTCAGGATGAGGATGGATGTGGTGATCAGGCACTCCCATTTCTTTAAGAACTTTCATAGTTTGCTGTGGTCGACACAGTCAATAGGGCTGTCACCAGATAAAGGAAGTGTTCAACTATAACCCTATGCACAGAATACATTGTTAGTCCACTGGTAATATGAACCAGCTAATTGAGCAATTCAATAAAATAAAAGTGTAGATGAAAATCACATACAATACTTTGTTTTTAGACTATACAAGTCTATGTTACAGCTTAGCTTGCATGCACAAACTTGGAAAATCCATTGCTTCTTGAAGAGATGATCGTTTTAAGGCTGCATTTAACACCTATGTTTTTGTAAATACCCAATTAATGTGTGGAACCCTTCCAAACACCAGAAAGTCTTTATTAATTTAAGTAATTAACAAATTATATACATATATATATATATATATATATATAGTGCCTGGGCTTACTCAGGACCCTCAATTCACCCACCCACCCCATGGCAGCATCTTCCGCACTAACGACGCAGGTGCAATAATGTGGAATGACAGTCTTCATTAGATTTTGTGCTCATGTGTTTCTAAAGCTCTGGAGAAAATTATCAGTTACAATGTGAAGTCATTAGCAGCACTATCAGAAAATGTAAAGATTTCACTGAAACGTCTTCTTGGTTATCACAAATCAGTGTCATTAGCTTTTCAGTTGCCTTCAGTCATCATTTCCAAAATTGCCACAAATAATCAGTGTTATATAAACATTAGTCTTTTAAAAATACCCTCCATCAAACTGCTGCATTTTTGCACAGCTAAATAACCTAATCTTCACTAAAATACGTATAAGTTTGTCATCCTTCTGTCTTCTCTCCTCTTTTTCTTAAAGCATAAACTGATGCTTTTAACATATAGTTTCAGTTTCTGAACTGGTTTCATAGCTGTAAAGCTATTTCATTGGAACTAATGGTGGGTACACAGTGCCCAATCCCACCATTTTACCCATTATGAGCTAAATTTTATTTCTATCACCTTGTGCCCATGTGTCTACCATTCTTGTAAATGTTTTAATATGTGCATTGTCCATCCAAGACTCTAACCTAGGTTTATAATGTTTGATACAAAAGTGGGACATCTATAGATGTTCATCATAGGATTAAGTACAAACCAGGTTGCATATTTGTCTATGACACTTCCTTTCAAGTACATGTGCTGAGGATGGCAGCTTTTTCCCCCCCTCTAAAGTTGGATTAATAGTAGTGCTTTGTATGGGGAAAAGTTTACAGTTTTGCAGTGCAATCCTATACTGAGTTCAGTGGGGCTTACTTCCAGATAAATGTACAGTGAAACCTCAGGTTACGTACTGTCCTCCTTACGAACGCCTCGGGTAACGAGCTCCGCTAACCCGGAAGTAGGTGCTCCTGGTTGTGAACTTTGCCCCAGGATGCAAGCGGAAGTTGTGCTCTGGCAGCACAGTGGCAGCGGGAGGCCCCATTAGCAAAAGCGCGCCTCAAGTTAAGAACTGTTTCGGGTTAAGAACAGATCTCTGGAATAAATTAAGTTTGTAACTGGAGGTACCACTGTATAGGATGGCAGCCTAAATCAGCAGCCTGGCTTTTTAGTTAAGTAACTTATTGGTAGAGTGATTTCCAACCTTAGCTGATGTGGAAGAAAGGAAATGCCTTAATTGATTGGGCATTTGGTTGTCATTGTATTATTGTAATATGCAAAATAGCCATCAGAAAACCTTTTTCTTTTGAATTAAATATAATAAAGCTTATCCAGGCTCCATAGTCAAAATGTGTTAATGTTTACTTACATTAGTCATTAATCTACTATTGAATATTGTCTGCTAATATCTGTGAATTTTGACAATATTTGATATAAACTAAAGATGTAAATCTGCTAATACTACTTGGGCTATCACAAATGCTTTTTAGTCGTACTGTAAGTTTTTATCAGCAACAAAGGAGAGCAAGAGATAATTTTACACTGGGAAAAAATAAAGGTGATAAAAGGCATTGCTATGTCTCTATAGAGATAGGTCATCTTATCTTCCATGTATTACATTATCTGCAACATTCAGCAGCTGTTGATCTTTGCTGTGAACAGACCCACAGAGATGAAGAACGCATCTGAGTTTAGAGATAAATGGAAACACACTTTTATTAAAAGTAAAGCTTTTTAAGTCTAGGCCTTCAAAACTGGCGGGCACCTCAGTTCTAGAGATCTGAGTTGCTGAATCTGACTTCGTATAATTATGATTGGTTTCAATTTTAAAAACATAAACACTTCAAAAACACTTCCTTTAGACTGCTGGGCAAAGGAACTGTTTTTGTCTTTGAAAAATGTAATGCATAAAAGCATTTGTTGATGGTTCATCACTTTCTGTTTTGCCATTTGCAAAATGGAATACACAAAGCATCTGTAGAGGTTGGTCAGTCGGTAACATAAATGGTATGATGACTTGGCGTTAGGATTTATCATCCATAAGCATCTACACAAATGATTTTATGAAGCAATCTTAAAGTTGGGTCAGTGATTCACCTCACCCATAAACTTCCATAGATCTATAAAGACTACTTTCACGCTGTGCTTTTAAACTTAAATTGACTTTGATCTATTCTTGCTTGTCTTTGACCTATGATTCACTTTTGAAATTTTTACTTTGACCTGTTTACTGCGAGTGTGCAGCTACCAGCAGAATGTTAAAAAGAAAAAACCTTAAGTATATAATAATAAGGTATTTTTGAAGAACACAAATCCACCCGAGGGACAGCTAGTCTTTTTCTTGTAGCCAAGGAAGGGTCTAGCCACAGTTATGCATTCTTTGGTGACATTCAGACTGGATTACTTTAACATATGGTTATGGGTTCGGCTGGAGGTGGTCAGTTTGAGTGATACCTGTCATTCCCTGCCAAACTTGTGTATGGGAGGCTAGAACCTATAGGAGGAAGTTTGCTGAACCAGTCAAGCCTGTAAATGGCCCTTAGCAACTCAGTTAAATACCCATTATACACATCTTAAAAGAGCGAGCTCCATTGCCATAGAGACAAATGGGTTGGCAATTTCTCATCTCACCTGGCTGGATGCCACATCATCCTAGAATGGAACAGCCAAGGTGTAGGGCATGGTATAGCAGAGTTGTGTGCATGAGCTGGACTGATGCTAGAAGCTGGATACACAGAGACATGTCTGCTCTGTGCTAGACCCAAGGCTGTGAGGTTGGGGCTTCCCTGGAAACTCAATGGGAAAGCAAGATCTGTTGAGGTGTTAATATCGTGAGCTGAAGTTGTATGTATATGTATATATACATACACAGCACAGTCTCCATCAGAGGCATAGCAAGGATGGGGTCTATGGGGACTGTGGCCCCAGAGGCAATTTTGTGAGGGGGCACAAACAGGCTGCTTCATTGGAGCCTGGTTCCAAGTGAGAAGGAGCTGAGCCTTGGGCTGGGCATTCGTGCCTGGTCGCAGCTCCACCCCCGGGTCAGGACTAACCCAGGGGAGAAGAGCAGGAGAACGGGCAGCAACACCACCGCCCAACCACCTTGGCCGCAGTGTACCCCACACCTGGCCATAGCAGCTCCACCACTGGGTCACATCTGACCTGGTGGCAGAGAGCAGCTTTCTTTGGCTGCGGCGAGGCGTGCCTGGCTGCATCGGCTCTGCCGCCAGATCAGGTTTCACCCAGTCAAGGAGAGTGGGCAGCAGCTTCCCCACCCCTCTTCTCCTCTGGACTCTGGTACCTGGCAGGGCACCCTCCTCCCTCGCCCCCTTGGGTGTGCACTCCGCGCATCTCCCCCAGGCAGCGCGGGCATATACTTTGATGCTGGTCTACTTTGATCTTTGTTCCAAGGAAACTGTTGCACAAGACACCACTCTATGTGGTGCTCCTTTAGAAAGTTATCAGAAGCTACAACTGGTTCATAATGTGGCCACCTGAGCTTTGATCAGGATCGACCACAGGGAACATATGTCAGTTTTGAAAAAAACTTTATTGGTTTCTGGGCCTAAATCAGGTTTGATCTTTAAAGTCCTAAACCTGTTGGGAACTCCATTCCTCCCGCGCTGCAGATGTGTGGGATTGTTACATGTCACATGTCTGTTTATATTCCAGCACAGATTGTTGGAGTCTCGTGAGCGGTACATCCTCTCTGTATTGCTTTTGTGTTCTCTCTCACCAAGAACGACAAGGAGAGAAGTCATGTTTTCTTTGTCCTGATTTATGTCCAATAAACGTAGCCTACTATCCATGCCTCAAACTCTCTGCTGAGTAACATGTGCTCATGCACAGCAGCATGAGTCGCAGATGTACATCAGAGGGTGATGACTGATGAATCTGCACAGCGGCAAGGCTGGAAGGGAGGCGCTCCAGCTGGGGCTTGTCCAGCTGGCTTTCCATCTGGCAAAACCATCTGGGCCTAGGGTACCTTAAGAATTGCCTTTATCCGTATGTGAGTTTCTATAATTTAAGACAGGGGTGGGCTATCTGTGGCCCTCCAGATGATCAAAGGTCATCTGGTATAGGGTAAAATTTGATGTAGTGGTAAGTGGAGTATGCTTGCATGGAATGAGGTCTGCTCACACAGTGAGACTTCCTCCCCCTCTCCTCCCCACTTGTGTGCCCTCTGTGCACCCCTAAACCAGATATGGAGGTTCCCCCATCACTCTGGAGCTGGTTTACGGGGTGCAGGAACATGCAGGTGGAACAGAGATCTGTGTGAGCAGATCTCATTTTGTGCATGCAACAATGTACTCTGTAGTCCAACAACATATCCCTAGCATTGATTTAAAGATCTTCTTGGAGCGTCTGCTCTGGGTTCCACAGCCATCATATAACCTAGAACAGAACCATTTTGAAAGCAGCACCAAAACTGTGGAGCTCTCTCCTAGCAGAAGTTTGCTCCACTTCCACTTCTAGTTTTCAAATAGTTGATTAAGGCAACCGTTAATTTATTATTATTTTTGGATACAAGGTTTGCAATCCACCTTGAAGACCTATTATCTCAAAAAGCAAGCAGCACCCGTTCCACAGTCTAGCATCTCCATCCTATAGCTTTCTCCATAAGCTAAAGACTCACCTCTTTACTCTTCGAGAATTTTGTAGGGTTTTTGCTGGCTTTATATTGTTCTGTTCTGTCTGCAACAGTTTTACCCTATTTTATAACTGTAAGGTGGCTTAGTGGCTGCTCATGAGTAACCAGGCTGACACGAAGCTTCTAAAACTAACTTCTTTAATGGTGCAAATATTTACAGTGCAGTGCAAGAAAGAACGTCCAGCTCATCCTTCGGCAGAGTCCGGGAATGACTCCTTCTGGTTCCTTGCCCAGCATAAAAGGTGCGGAATGCGGAACCCCCCTCTACGTCTTTCCCCCCTGTGCAAAAGGGGAGACGGAAGGGGTGCTTCACCTCCTGTTTCTGCTTGGTGCGAAGGCTCTCTTCCTCTGTCACAGCCCCGGCCTCCACTTCCTGTCTCCATCTCCCCCTCCCCACTTGAGGAATTACTGCTCCTCCCACTGGACGAAGATGAAGAATTCAGCATCGGAGACGGGGGTTCGCGATACTGATAAAGCCCTGGCATCGCTTTGACTTCCGGCAAGGGCAGTCTCCTGACAATAACTGATTGTATCATCTGCTTTTTATAACTGTACAGTATATTATGTTGTTGCAACACACCTTGGTTTTGTATGGTGAAGGGGAGGTTAAGAATTTGTCTAAGTAAGTAAGTAAGTAAGTAAGTAAGTAAGTAAGTGAGGTAAAATTATTTTAACAAATAAATTGAAGCACCAAACACCATATTTATAATAGTGCAAAAAATAATTCTGCTATAAATGTGCAAATTAGTGCTGAAATAATTTGTAAATGCTACTTCCTTTGTAAGTTATAAAAGTAAGCATCCCTTATAAAAATTAGCTCTGTGTGATAGCACTGCATATGTTAGTAAGTGCAACATCTGTTGTCACCTGGACTGATAAAAGCTAATGGGTATTCTTCTGCCAACATCAGAGCTATATTGTGTAAGTCTGCAATCTTGTAAATTAGCCTTCAACCAGATTAGAAATAGTCTTATTTCTGTCACCTGAATTCAGAACACATGTACTTGGATAGATGTTCCTAATATCTAATGACAGCATCCTGGTGACTCAGACCCAAGGGCGATGGAGAGAGATATAGAATTTATAGAACTTTGGGGTGACTTAGAAGCAGATACATCACATTTAACTCACACAAACGGTTTTCTTCAGTGAAATTGCCCATTCTACTTTGCAGAGGGAAAGCGAGGAGGGAGAGCTCATCCAATTCATTCTCCTCCCTCCCCTGAGAATGGTACTTTCTCATGGGTAATGGTGGAGGAAATTCAATGCAACTAGCAAACTCCAGATGACAGTGAGAGGCTAGAAGAAAGCTGGATCTGAACAGGGCAGTCTCATTTTTATTCCCTTTATCTCTCCCTTATGAAGACACAAACAATTCAGGTTCCTGCTGGAAGGAGAATGGCAGATGCCTGGTTTTGTTTTGTTTTTTGCAGAGGGAGAAACCTAGAATTGGTACATGGCTTAAAGTATAAGTCTCTTATACTTCGAGCCTGGATAAATACCCACCATCTATTACACAATGGTCTGGGGACCAGAGGCGTACTGAGCCGCTTGGCTACCGGGGGGCGCCAAGCCAAGTGCCCCCGGGAGCGGGGCCTCGCTCCGTAGCGTATGCGTCATGACGCATGTGCTACGGAGCGCAGCCTGCGCATGTCCGCAGCAGCCTGGGCGGACTGTGCATGTCCGCACATGCACAGTCTGTGCAGGCTGCTGCAGACATGCGCAGTCCGCCCAGACTCCCAAGCTGCCGCCCAGCACCCCTTCCATGTGGCGGCGGCGGCTGCTTGCGTGGAAGGGCTACCAGGCAGCGGCTTGGGAATTGCACTCACGGGGTGGTGGGGGTGGTGCAGAGTGTCACCCTCCCCAGGCTGGAACCCAGGGCGCCCCACCCTCGCTACGCCACTGCTGGGGACCATGGCTACATTCAAACATGTTTCATACAAGCATCAATTGTGTGTGGATACTTATTTGGACATCTGGAGGACTTATATTAGCTTCTATGTTTACCGGTAATTTAAGATTTGTGTGCTAATGGTCACTGTATCTGCAATGTGAACTGCTGGTGGCTTATTTTTATTGGTATTATTTGTATATCCAGCAACATCTGGAAGGACACCTGTGGCCTACATCTCCAGAAGGAAACATTATTGTGCTGAAGCTAAATATCAGCAACATAATAAATTATGCTGCTACCTACTTGATATTATGAATACATCAATTTGCTAGCTGCAAGCAGATCTTACAGATTCTGATTGTCGATTAAGCATACAAGTCAGAAATATTTCATGCTTAGCTAAGCATAAAAAATAAATAAATCCCAGGAAAGCTTCTTAATGTTTTCTTTCATGGGTAGCAAGATATCTTAAAGCAAAAAGTTAAAGAAATGCAATCTATAAGCTTTTCGGCAATGGTTTATATAACAAGATGTTGAAAACGGGGTGCACTGAGTATCTCCCAATAAACAATCTGTATTCTGCGAGAAAACACAGGTTAACTGTACTTGCAGATATAATGGTCTTTACAGCTGTTTACCATTGAAACCATTTGCTGTTTCTTTAAAAAGACACATAAGCATAATATGGTGAAATGCCAATGTTTAACAGATCATTTCATGTAATCTCTACAGATAATGGACAGTTATTTTTTTCTACTACAGAAGCTGATTCAGTGACTGGCAAACAATCTGGAGACAGCTGTGAAATCAACCAGGTAATATGCTCTAATGACTAATACGTCTGCAGGAGCTGATGAAATTTTTTTGCTCAAGAGATTAATCTTGAATGAATGTAAATGCTTTATAATGATAAATATTTAAGGGAAGTGGAGAATGAAAGATGCAATTCTAATTATTATAAAGAAATTACCAGTGATTTAGGGAGTAATAAATCTAAGCCTTTTGTTCACTTTAAATATTACCTGGGCACAAGAATTGTACTTGTGCTTTGCAACACTGGATTGAGATTAGGTACATAGTGCCCAGCACATGAAATCAATACAGGCTGAATCCAAATGTGGTATCTATCAGTATTATATAATGATGATGATACTACACAATGTCATCAATTATCAGGGGAAATAGTGGGTGGTATTCAGCTTAGTTTTAATCAAAGTATACCCATTGAAATAATGCATCTGAGTAATATTAAATTGAATACTACCCCACATGCAACATCTTGGCACTTGAAAGTATTTCAGGGCATGCTTGTCCTAAGTCAGACATAGGCAAACTTGGCTCTCCCGATGTTTGGGCATTACATCTCCCATCATCCCTGACCATGGGTCCTGTTAGCTAGGGATGATGGGAGTTGTAGGCCAAAAACATCTGGAGGGCCGAGTTTGCTTATGCCTGTCTTAAGTTTATCTCATCTAGCTGTTCCCCCCCCCTTTAAAGTAATTGGGTCTCTGAGGAAGTATATAGGTCTGTCATGGAACCAGCTGCACTTTACTGATTTACACACAACTGATTGTAAAATCCATAGAAATGACTGATAATAAAAAACAGCAAAAATATTTTAAGAACATGCAAAACTTAAACTGAACTCTTGTCTGCATTCTGCTGCAGCTGCTACTTAAGCATAGCCTCCCCCTTTACTTCACTCTATGTGTGCACCTTAGTGCAGAAAGATCTGGATTTTAGACTTCAAGCAGAATCTCATTTCTTGCAATGCAAGAAAATGTACTAGCCAACCACTCCCCCACCCTTCGGAAAGCAACACTATACAATGATACACAGTACGAAGTTTAAGAAGTGATTATGTAGATTATTCATGTCGACTCCAAGAGAGGCAGCCAAGACTTTCCAGTCAGGAATCTTCCTTCTCATGGAAATTGCCTGCATCAAGGGTCCATATAGGAAAGACCATATTCCCTCCTACAAATCTGCCTGTGTTTTTGGATCTTGGAGGGGAGGCCCTTCTCTGAGTCACTCACAGGCAGAGGTGGCGTCTTCTCAAGAAGATTGAGGGGCCCTGATGTGACGGCCTGATGTCACATGCGCAACATTAGCCATTCTCATTTTTATCTCCACTCTGCCTTGAGTCCCATCAGGGCAAATGGTGGTGTGTCCGGGCTATCAACTGCAACAGGTGTGCTTGCCTGTTAGATAAAGCAGTTCCAGACTAGCAACACATTTATTTAGGAGTTCTATTGAGATAATGGGTTTATTCCTTGGTATGTGGGTACAGATAGGACTGCAGCCCAAATTCTAGTCACAGTTCTACCTTCTTACCCACTTAGCAAGTGATCCTCACTTTGGAACTGACATCATATTACCAGTTATGTCAGAAGAGCACTGTAGATCACAAATGTGTGTGGCAGCTCCTACTTCGTTTTCAAGTGTCCTGGACTGAAATGAATAGGCTTATTATGTGCAAAACTGAAACATGACTCCCATGTCTGCAAGCAAACAAAAAACACCTTCCATGGTGATATCTGGCGATCAGGAAGCATGCACATTTTGCGATGCCTTCGCTTTAAAACTAAGCCCTTCCTCTCCTGAACACCCCCTCCCTCCCCACACACTTTTCATCCATTTCAGAAAGGGGTGGGATTAATTTTAATATAGGATACAAAAATGTAATTATTACAGGGGTATCCACTTTCACAATGAATGATCATAAATGACAATCTAAAGGGAAGAACTGACCTTGTATAATTAGGAACTGTGAGTCACAGTCGCTCGGAAGAGCGATTCAATTTTGTAAGATGTAAATTGCTTAGAAAACTCAGAGGTGGATGGAATCCTGTGTGATTGGAAGGAAGGTGGCTTTGGGAATGCACCACATCCACAGGAGAAGAACAAAGTTAAAATAAAACGAAACTTCAGGAGGTCTTTATAATTGGCAATCACACTGAGCTGCATTTAGCCTATTGCATTTGAAAAATGGGCAATTAGATTTTTTCGTCTCACTAGTTCATAGCTAATTCTTAATATTAATCTCATACAGAATGTTAAATGTACTTCATTCAAAGAAGCAAATTGCTGCCTACAACCTATTTCCAATATTCTCACCAGGGACCTTAAACCAAGTCTGAGATAGGCACACACTAAGTTTTGGGCAGGTTGCAAATGCTAGGAAGTACCAGAAAAGAAAACGCACAATTTGTTCTACTAAAAGTGTAGACTTCTTTCAGCTACCGGTACTTCTTTTGCATTAAGAGTTGTGTAAGTGAATATGCACCATAATCGTGTTTATTAACATTTGTGTACACAGGGATGCTATGCTTGATCTTCATTTGAACTTTCACCCTAAAGTACTATTTCACATCTTCATGGCAAGTGTGAAACTGATGGAATACCATCTTGAAAGGGCTGAGGGGAAGTATTTATAGTTATTAATGATCTCCCTGTAGTTACAAGATTATTGAGGTCAAACCTGTATAAAAATATCTCTAGGTTACGTAGGAGGAACAACTAACTGCAGATATATTGTTTTCACCAGCTACTGATAACAAAGGTAAAAAAAAACCAGGTCAAATGACACTAGGAACCCCAAAGGAAAATAAGTGGATACTGTTAAAGGGTGGGGAACATTTAGCAGCCCTGTTGTCTTTGTTTAGGCAATTCAAGGTACAAATGAAAACAAACTCTTTTTGTGGAAACCGACTCTTTAAGTGCCCTTTCATTGACCACTGTTGTCATGTCCAAACTTTGTCCAACAATCCATAAAGCCAAGGCCTTACAAAGTAGATATTGTTGTCATTATCCCTACAGGATTTATCTACGCTGTTCTTCCTTCACTTTTCTCTAGAAACTGAGACAGAAAAACAGTAATTTTGAGACATAATGCTGCTAATGGCCTGGAACAGAGAGCAGAGCTTTGCAAACAAGACCCCTGGAAACACCTAGCATGAAATCTCCACCTATCAGTGTCATAAACCTCAGCAGTGTTTCTGGCTATAAACTTCAACACTGGGGAGATTAGAAGTCTCTGTGTACACAGGGAGCTTAAAAGTATCGTTATACTCTTTGCCAGCCAGAATTGGCATGAACTCTGGAGACTAAACCAATATCTATAGAGCTACAACTTGGACAAAGTCCTGTGCGAGACACACTTACTTGGCAACAGGAGAAATGACATTTTTTTTGGGGGGGTTAATCTTAATGACTACGAAGGGAGAGAGTCCTTAAGCAAAGCCATTTAGGACTTTAAAGGTCATGGCTGACACTTTGAATTGTGTCTGGAAGATCAAATAGGGTGAAATGGAGCAAAGCTGTAAAATATCCTGGCATGATCATGCATAGGAACACAGGAACACAGGAAAATAAGAAGCTGACTTACAGTGACTTACAGTGAGTCAGAACATTGGCCCATCCAACTCTCTCCATCACTTCAGAGAGAGTTCTCTCCTCTTGAGAATTGACAACCTGGGACCTTCTGCAGATTGCTCTACCATGGAGCTATGGCTCTACCCCAAGTTGCAGTGCACTTATGCATAGATTTTAATTGTCACCCTTCTCAGACCACTTCCACTTCAAAAATATGCAGAGAAGCACATCTCTGTCATAAAGTGGGGCACATAAAAATAACATTTTAGTAGCCTACTTTTGAGTTAAGCACTATTTCTTTATTTCCTAGTTGTCCCTTGACACTCCTCTTTGCTCAAGCTTCTGGAAAATTTCTTCTCCTTTGTTCTTCGGCCGACTGTGTTTCCAAACTCAGGTGCAGAAGGCCTATATAGCCGGACCATCTGGCCGATGCAAAACTAGGGGACGGCAGAGTATCCCACCCTCCTTTGTGGACAGCCAGGCAAAATCCCCAACAGCCGCCTGCAAGATGGAGAGATTTTTTGATCTCTGGACTCTGGAGCCAATGCCCTACCACGAGAAGCCACAACTTCCTCCCACCCAGTGACTGGGTAAGTGGCCATTATTTATTTATCTCCCAGTATCCAATATCTATTTCTTTTCACCCAAAAGCTCATTCCCGCAGCCAGCCACCCACAAAGGGGGAAGTGTATTTCGTATCATGATCTCAGAATTATCTCTGTCTGGAGTCTATTGAGATTATTTCTTTATTTTAAAAGCCACATCACTGCCTGAAAATGTCAAAGTGGCGTACAACAAGATAAAAGCAAACTACAAAAAGTACAAGCTGTTTAAAAAAAGAAAAGAAAAAGAAACAGAAGCACTCTAAAAACGTAAAATAATAAAACACTTTCTACAGATGTGCAATTAATATTCCATAAATGACTGAGTCACACCTTAGGGAATTTAGATATTATTATGCCTGTTTCTATGCAGGGATACTTGTAACTGGAGGCACCAAGAAACCAACATTCTTTGGAGTTATAAAGCAAGGCTGCAAACACACAATGCAACATAAGCAACAACATTCTAGTTTTGTACGGGTGTTTTAACAACTTTGCCATTGGAAAAAAGCAGGTAATTAGAAGAACATACACTCATCACAACTAAAACCTCTGAGAAGCTCAACTAAATATATATGTTTGTGTGTGTGTGTGTGTGTGTGTGTGTGTGTGTGTGTTAGAATGAGAAATATATAATACAGATTTTTCTGTGTGAATAAAGTGCTGACAGAAACCCATTTAAGCCCATTTTGTGAGAACACAAGCAGTAAATGCACTCTCAGCTTATTTGTTCTAGCTGATGCTATTTGAATAGAAGCCCAAAGGCACAATCTTTTGAGAAAATAAGATTACCCCCCCTCCTTAGTTTCAACTAAAACTGCTCATTGTAAAACAACAAATTACCCACTTCACTAGTAATTGATATTTACACAGATCTTAAATATCTAGAGAGACATTTTAAATCTCTGGAAAACATATACATATGAAAAGTTCATCCAAAACATGAGAGCAGAATTAGAAAAGGTCTTTAGAAATGTCTCTTCCACCATTCCACCTCCCTAACATACTTTTCCTTAAGGCATATAATTATTGCCTAGCATTTAAAACTCATTACGTGAACTTCTCAGAGCTAAGCCTTGAATGTAAATTGATTGTCTTCTTGTTCTAATGAAGAAGAGAGCTCAGGAAAAAATAATTCACAACTACATCTACACAAAATACCTATGAATTACGTCCTCTCTTTCTTTCTACTTGTAAGACTTGTTCACATGAACTTTTGTGTTATTCACACCCTGGTAGACATGTGCATGTGAACCACAGAGATTCTACTGCCTGGCAAAGAATTAATGCAGCAGTAATATTCATATGGAACATAGCTAAGAAAACACAGTCACTGTGTAGTATCAGAATTGGATTCCTGGCAACATCCATATCATTTATCTAGCACAAACCATATTTGCCTGACTGTCGCTGCTCCTCAGTCCTCAAATCTATGCTAGTGCTGAATGAAGCACCAGAGTAGGCATATAGCTGTGAAAGATTCCTTACACACTGGTGGAGGAACGGGGGGGGGGGGCACAATCACCCCTGGCACCCTTGGGGAGGGGGGTACCATCACAGCTGCCCCAGGACATGCGCCACGCATCCCCCCAGCAGTGCGCCACGTCCCCAGGATGCACGCCACACCCCCGCCTGCTCTCCGCCCCCGGTGCCGGAGCATGCAGCTATGCCACTGGTTCCTGAATGGACTTTTTATTCAGAAATAAATCAAAATCTATTCAGTGGGGGTTACCCCCTAGTAATTATGAACATTTCAATTTGTTCCTGGTCTAAAATAGTCAAAATAGGTGGCACTCAAGTTCTTTCGCATTTAAATACAAGGTAAAGTGCAACATTTCATAAATTTTTTGTCCAAGAACAATTTTAAATGCTGCAAGGCGACTTCAAACTTCAGGCAGCTATTTACATGGTGCCATTAGTCACTTTATCAAGGTAGGTTGCAATGATGAAAATCCATGTTATTCATTATTTGACTGTTTCTGTGCCTGAAAGAAATAGCACTATCAAATAAATGCCAGTTAGCTCCATTATTTAGAGCATGGGTAGGCAAACTAAGGCCTGGGGGCCAGATCCGGCCCAATCACCTTCTAAATCTGGCCCGGGAATCAGTGTGTTTTTACATGAGTAGAATGTGTCCTTTTATTTAAAATGCATCTCTGGGTTATTTGTGGGGCATAGGAATTTGTTCTTTTCTCTCTCTTCAAAATATAGTCCAGCCCCCCACAAGGTCTGAGGGACAGTGGACCGGCCCCCTGCTGAAAAAGTATGCTGACCCCTGATTTAGATTGTAGTGCTGATAACGCCAATGTGGCAGATCACCATATGGGCTATGTGCATATTCCTGCATTGCAGGGGAACCTCGAGTCCATTCCAACTCTACAATACTATGATTCTAAGTCTTACTTTTTTTTTTTTAAAGGAGAATTCGTATAGGACAATGATCCTTTTAGGGACCTTATTTCTCTTCCAAAACTTTACATTTGAAACATCTGTCAGTATAATTCCACTAGCATATTTCTTCAGTTTAATGTATTTTTTCTGATCGATGTCCTCTTTTACAAAACAATCTGAAACATCTGGAGGGCTGCAGTTTGGGGAATGTTGCATTGGGTAACCTAATAGATTAGCTTCAAATGATCATGTTTACAAATGATGTGCATAGTTCTCATGACAGTCTTGGTTACCCAAAACTCCCAATATTTGTTGGGGAGGAGAAAGTGTACAACATCATAAACTGATTTTGATATTGTTGCCATGTGAACTTAGATCTGTAAGCCACACATTCAGACCAAGGGAGCTATTCTATGGTGCAGATTATTCGGCACTGGAAATTCAAATACCATGTGTTCACAGCAGGTCTTCCTTTCAATCCCCTCTGCCTTTAAAGAGGCAAAATCAGCAATTTGCACTATTGCCTTGTAATAACTAAGCAGATGGAAGGAGAATAAAAGGGGGCATCAGCCCTGAATGGTTGCCTTCAGGTTGGTTTTCATTTGTAACTTTTCTCGTTTCAAAACAGTCCAGAAAACAGCACTTACATACCATGAAGCATGTCAGCACTACGGTATAACGGGAGAGGCGAGTGAATCCTCATGAAGCTACTGAGAGCATCTAGCATATCTAGGTCAAATCATACCGCAAAGGTGTGACATAGGCCTTATATAGAATCTTTGTATTGTTGCAGGTGTTGCTATTATACGAGTTCAGCTGAGGAGTAGTAGTATACCTTTATAAACTTTGCTGCAAATATAGGGGGTCATTTAAGGCCTTAACAAAGTCAGACAAAAAACTATATGCACACTGAGCAAGGATACAAAAGAGGGCAAGTACCAGTACGGTAAGAACTGAATATGAACAATAACAATGGGAAATACATTTTTCAGACCTTTTTTTTTTTTACCCCGTTAACACATCTGGCAGGAGACACTGGCTGAGAAGCACTAGGAAACGAGACTCTTTTGAGTAGGTATTTTGAACAGTCGTTGTTTCAAGAAAACAAATTGGCCTACAGAAGAGGAAGCAAAAGTTTCTGATAGCAAAGGAGATACCTGACAGGACTGAACAGAAACTATTGTGATGTAACGAGGGAAGAGATGAAGGGCCATGTTGAGGCAAGACTTAGCATGGGCATTCTGTAAAGGAAGACAATCTTTTCACTTGTCTGCACTTACCCAAAGACAATTTATCTGAAACTAAGCCCGCTTTAGCAACGGTTTTTGCAGTGCCTTGTACGCGCCAAATATTCACTAAACCAGATTGTTATGAAAATGAGACTACATCTGACATGATCATTGATTTACTGGTTTATATTTGCCACACAGAAGTCATTTTGAACACAAGGGTGGCCGATTTGGTGTCTTTACAATCTTTGTCCTGTTCACTCACATATGTTTATCCATATGCCCGTTCTGTCACATGTGTACATTAATTTTTTTGGTTTTTGTTGTTAATCTGCATGGATATTTGCATTTAAATTCATATTTTCTAATGTAATTTCTCTCAAAATGTGAATTTTGCATTTTGAAAAGCATTTTGTGCCACCAGCTGTATTGGGACATTGGGAAAGTGCATAGGTAGTGCAATTTGCACATTAGTCTGGAAGGTGTGCATCAAAATTCACAAAGATCAAATTCCTCAGGCACCCCATTAGAAGATAAGCCCTTTACAAAGGCAGTCAGTGTATAAATCAAAGTGCAGCCTACTTGTCCTAAAGAGATAGCTTTAAATCTCTTTATCTTCTGAGAAATCTTCTGAAAGTTAAAAGGGCGATTGCTACCTGTCATCCAGCTTCCTTTCCTGGCGGTTATAGAGATGGATCTTCTAAGAGGGCAGGAATAGCAACAATTTCCATATATTTAAAAAAGAAGAGGAAGAATTCCTCATAAGAGCAGCTGAAAATAGGATGAACAGAAGTGGGTTTGCAGAAAAGCAAAATATAAAGGAAGGTCAACAATGGAAGTATATTTAGAGGAAGATGAGAAGTGGCCACCAACACAGGTTTTCTGTGTGTTCTTGGCATCATCATAGGGAGGGCACCACCATGAAGGTTTCCAAAAGTGAGAGAGTGTGTGTTTTAAGCACAATTCTATGATATTTTGGGTGTATGAATATAATTTATAAAAACATATGAGAAAGGTGACATATGTAAGCTATGTTGTTGATGAAACAAAATAAAAAATAAAAAAATCCTTCCAGTAGCACCTTAAAGGTAAAGGTAAAGGGACCCCTCACCATTAGGTCCAGTCGTGACCGACTCTGGGGTTGCGGCGCTCATTTCGCATTATTGCCCGAGGGAGCCGGCATACAGCTTCCAGGTCATGTGGCCAGCATGACTAAGCCGCTTCTGGCAAACCAGAGCAGCGCACGAAAACGCCGTTTACCTTCCCACTGCAGAGATACCTATTTATCTACTTGTACTTTGACGTGCTTTTGAATTGCTAGGTTGGCAGGAGCAGGGACCAAGCAACGGGAGCTCACCCCGTCGCAGGGATTCAAACCACTGACCTTCTGATCAGCAAGCCCTAAGCTCTGTGGTTTAACCCACAGCGCGACCTGCGTCTAAGTTTGTTCTTGGTATGAGCTTTTGTGTGCATGCACTTCTTCAGATAGCAATGTTGACAACACTGATCACATACTGACAAAACTGAATTTGAACTACGGTAAATTTTAAAAGGCCATGTGAAGTTGGCAGAATTTGGAAGAAACTAAAGAATTAAGGTGTGTGTGTGTGTGTGTGTGTGTGTAGAACGATGGGAGATATGCAAACTGGATGTTCAGGGCTAGAAGGAAAGTAGGTTATGGATCATGGATTGCTCCAAATTCCTTAAATCATTGCTGGGAAAGGGGTTTGCGTAAGTTTGAGAAATGTTATCATATGGGAAGATATGCTCTTGAAAGTAAATACTAGGCACTGGGTATTCCTGAAACCCCAGAACTCCTGAATCAGTGACTGCCGGGGAGCTTTCTTTATTTATGAGGTTGAATTTCTAACATATATATCTGAATCTTATTCCACAGCAATACATAATTTACCTTCTGGAGTGAGGTTTCTAAGCTTTACTTTGATGCAGTTATGCCTCCAAGAGAGGATTTCCATTATTATGGAGATGAAGTATCTTTAATGACTGCAATAATGTAATTGTACCCCAGGGCAAAATTCCTAATAATGCAATTGTATAGCTTTCAAGCACCAGTAAGAGACGTCTTCAGGGCAGGTTATTCATTAAGGGTGTAGTGTACAGTAGCTCTGCTTCACTGGAAGAGTAAGAAAGCTAAAGCAATAAAGCTCCCTTTTCAAGATAGGCTTTGCCTCCTGGGCAAGCATCTAACATCACACTTGGTTCTGCTTCGCAGTCAGTGGCAGCCTCCAGAGAAAGATTCCCAGCAGCCTAATAAGATCCACCCTATTACTTCTCCAGACACTCAGTCCAGATACCACCCATTACGGCATATATCTAAAAAAAAGATACTGACAAAACTTTCACAAAATAGCCACATCTCTAAGACTTTTGCCTACTGTAAGTCTCTCCAAAAACTGAAATGCATGTGTGTCGTTTTATTTTTGGGGTTGTTTATTAAAATAAGAATTACTTTTAAAAAAAATAAAGTAAGAAGAAGAGCGCTGCTGGATCAGACCCAAGACCCATCTGGTACAGTATCCTTTGTAAAGCACTTTGAGGTTAGCAATCAAGCGCTGTATAAATTTAACGAAATAAAGAAATTCTATTCTCATGCTAGCCAACTAGATGTCTGTGGAAGCCCACAAGCAGGACCTGAGTGGAACAACATTCTCCCCTCCTGTCCTCCCCAGCAATTGTTATTCAGAAGGATTACTGCCTACAATACTCCAATACAATTTTCAGTGACCAAGCAGTGCCAAGTCCTGGGTTGTTGACCTGGACTCTGAAAAACTTGTTTCCCAGGATTGTCCTTGCATTGTTTCTACATTGGCAGGACAGATGTCTATTTCCTGATGGACCTGGAATCAAGACATCTTATCATCCAGAGCTGAAAGCCTGAATTAGCTCCCTCCCCTTGCTTTTAGCCCTTGATTAACTGCACTATTGCTACAATCTACACATTCATCTGTATCACCTCAATCCCCTGTCCCCAAACATGGCAGGCTGCAAATACTAGACAATGCTTGCAGGGCTGTCACTACTCTAACTCAGCCCTCCTCCCTCTTCCCCTGCCACTGCAAATGACAAACTAAACACTGCAATTGCCTAGTTGATCCTCAAATAATTTCTGTTTACCAGGACTCTCACAGATTGCAATGATCTGAAGGATTCTCTAAAATGGTATTTTGATAGCTATTCTCTTGAAGCTAGTCTGAACAAAAATACTGTTCTTTAAACTATATGAAGAGGCAGGTGATGTACAATGAATTTGGGAATCAATAGGGTTTCCTTCTCCATTAAGAGCAAACACCTGAGCTTTTCACAACAATCCTTGTCAAATCAATATTCATGGGAGGTATAAAAACATTAGCAATCACAAAACACAAGCAGTATTTTTTTTTTTTTAAAAAAAAGATTACCTCTCATTTTCTTTTAGGATCTCTTTTCCTTTCTTCCAAGTAAAGGTAGGCCTTGGAGAAGCTTTGGGTTTACACTCGATTGAAGCATCACCACCAACTTTGACAAAAGTTAATCTTTTCAATAAGTTTTTTGAAAAATCTGGACCTACAGCTGAAAGACAATAGGTAAAGGGGCTTAGAATACATGAGAAGTACTATCCAACTCTTGTTTAATAAAGCTTTTTTTTTTTAAGCTGAATTCTTCACTACTGATCATGTACAGCACACACAAGTACATTTCATAATGGCACCTCTACAGCAGGGATAACCAACTTGGTGCTCTCTAGACTCCTAGCAGTCCCAGCCAACATGAAGAATGGACCGGGATGATGGCAGTTGTAGTCTAACCACTTTGAAGGGCACCACATCGGAGAGCACCATGTTGGCTGCAAGAGCAGATGTCTTAAGCAAACACATGAACGAAACAATGGCTTGCACCCCAAGATAAACTTCTGTGCAAGGAGGGAGCCTTGCTTTTTGCCAATTCTCCTACATGCTGCACCCCTTGTAAAGCTGTTCCTGAAGGAGGTCTCTGGAACAACCTGAAAATTTGGTGGGAGGCAGCCTGAAGCAAGAAGGGAGAATCAGTGGAAATTGGATTCCTTATCTTGCACAAAAAGCAACATTTTCCACTCACACAACTACACCTCTAGATCCAAGTCAAATCTGCAGGATGACTTCATTGACATTACAAATACTGGACCCTATGTAAGATCCTCTTATCACAAAACCTTTACTGTCTGTATGGCATCTTGAAAAACTAAGCTACATTTATACTAGAGGTCCTGGTTTGCAAGATCATGACAGAGGCACTGTAAGTCTCAAGTCCCCTCTCCACATCACCACTTAGGAAAGGTAGAGTATGAGACATGCACATAGATCTCACTAGAAGCTTCATGACCTCTATGCATGTTCATCATACCATGATTGCAACATTAAGTGGTACAAATCGGTACAAATGTCAATAAACCTCTCAAGTCAGATCACGCCCCCTACGAAGTGTCGTCCCCCCCGTAAGTCTGTGTACCTTATGGTTCTATGTCTTCCTCTATCTCTGTGTTTTCTAGGTCCATGGGCTTGGCTAGAAGTTTGACTATTCAAAAAGTTGCCTGCAAAGCACCAAAGCACTCTGGATTTGTTTGTTTATTTTGTTAAAGGATAGCAGCAGGTTTTTGTTTTGTTTTGTTTTTTAAGCTAAAAGCTTAATTTAAGCTTTTTAATCTTAAAAACAAAAACCTGGAACTCTACAGGCCCATAAAACAAGCTCAGGAATGGGGGAAATACACAGCCCAGCCATCTCTTAATTATTTTAAGATATGAAAGAGCAAGAGACAAACCCCCATTCTCCCCATGGGTTATGGAAGAAAATGAATTCCTTTTATTTCATCTACAAAGGCTCCTAGATTTATTCTGTGATTTGGCAGCCTTGATCCATTGAAGAGGGGCTCCTGTGACTGTAAATTTCATCCACTTTGGCCCAAAGGGGAGAAGTTAAAGCCATGGTCAGAGTCTCTGTTATTGTTTTATACAGAGCAGCTCAGAACCTGAAACAAAGATCAAAGCAGACAGAGCACAGTGTTTCAGAAACATAGGTGATTTTTTTTTAAATGCAGAGATACAAGACAAATTTTGGGGGCTGTGCACACCCCTAATAGCTAATACCATATAACACTACAAAGGACAGAATCATGGAACATTCAAAGTAATCTTGATAAACTGGAACTCTGGCCTGCAACCAAAAGATGTTCAACATACCAAACAACAACAACAAAACCCATACATACAAAAAAATAAAAATAAAATCATAGGCATAATACCAGGCTGGGGGAGACTTGGCTTGACAGCTGTACATGTACAAAGGGTCTATGTGTCTTATTTCGTTACAAGCTGAACATGAGCCAGCAGTGTGATGCAGCTACTAAAAAAGAGCATAGAAAGCAATAGTTCTACTCTATTCTGCTCCAGTTAAGTCACCTCTGAAGTACTGTCTTCAGTTCTGGGTGCCACATAATAAAAAAACACATTATCAAAGCAGAGTGTGTCCAGAGGAGGATGGCCCTAATGGTTTGGATACCAAGTCCTATGGGCAATGGTTGAAAGAGCTGTGTATGTTTAGCCTACATAAATAGAAGACTACGGTCTTCAAATATCTGAAGGGCTTCATGCAAGGTGGAGAAGACTCGTGTTCTTGTAGCTCCAGAAGACAGAACTAGAACAAATGGGTGGTGATTCCAGGGAAGCAGATTTCCTAGTGGTGAGAATTGCTCAACAGTGGAACATACGGCTTCAGTGGGCTCTCCTGTTTAAGGAGGGGTTGGACAGACACATGTCAGGGAAGCTATAACTGCATCCAGAAAGGATTTGATGACCTTCAGGGTCCCTCCCAAAACTTTGTTTGCTGTTGCAGCAGACAGGAAGGACCTTTTATTTGTAGTAACATTTTGGGCGGGAGTAGGGAGGAATCTAATGTTAAAGGACGGAAAGGAAAGAACAGGCCACAAATAAAACAATTACATCAGCTGCAAAAGTGGTGGGAAAGGAGGCATAGCGTTGGGAAGGAGATCTGGCACTAGCATTTGTCAAGATGTTAGATGTGTGAAGGCGCAAGTCTTCTCCAAAAGGAGTAGCAAGCTGGTCTGACTATAGGAATGGAACAGGAAGAATGAAGGAAGTTCCCTAAGTGCTCAAAACTCACGACCAATAATGATGAGTGGTGCCAGGCATTTCAGGGAAAGGGTAGTCATAATGCAATGAATTCTAAAAATAAATAATCATAATAAAATCCAATAAAAATCCACTGAAAAACGTGAGATCAACCCTTGTTTTCAATCTGGTTCCCTTCCCTGCACTGCAAGTAATCTGTTTGAGGGTAATAGCATTTGCCTGCTACAATGGAAAACATATAACTACTGAACACCAAGTGGCAAACATGAGGTTTGTGAATGATATGACAGAAGAACATATTATCCAAGAATTATGATTAAGTCTTTATTTCCTGCCTGCATTAAAAATTATCAGTAAAAGGCAGGTACCCTTATTCCTAGTAGAGAATATAGCTGCTTAATTCAAAATGAAGGAGGGCATATTATTGTGTGAGCGCTCTAATTAAGGAACGTTCTAATTATAGCAGACTTAGCAATGCATTTGTTGGACAGCAATGCTTCAGCTTCATGTTTCACTTTTAATATATTTAGGACATCTATTCATTCCACATACAATTTTAAGTCTCTTGGCACTGCAATAACTTTTTGCAGAAACAAAGCATGCTTGGGTTCTTTGTTATCAGCACACAAAATACAGCTTTTTGAGTATTCCTCAGATTAGAAAGGCATCACCCTCTGGGCCTAAGGAACTAGGTCCTTCATCTGTAGTGCTGATCCAGATGAAGGATATAGGTCCTTCATCTGGATCAGCACTCCTGTTGCAGGACACCTGAAGGCCAATTGATCCAGTGGAGGCTCCCATTGACAGAAAGGGTGGTGGTGGACATTTTAATCCATCCTCCCTTCTCCCTACAACTGAACAATCCACTTCCCATGCTGTTTCAGAGTGTAGCCAATGCATCTCCAGTATACTTTCAGGATGGACAAGTGCTGCAGGTAATTTAATTATTGCTTGATTTTATACCAGTGTTATATATTTGATGTTAGCTGCCCTGAGCCTGGTTTCAGCCAGGGAGGGCAGGATACAAAAAAGTTTTATTTATTTATTTATTTATTTATTTATTTATTTATTTATTTATTTATTATTATTATTATTATTATTATTATTATTATTATTATTATTATTATTACTAGAACTGGGAAGCAGCCAGAAGGTCACATTTCCTCTGACAGCATAGAAACATGAAAGTATTTCCTCCACTCTTACACTCATTTATTCAGAAACCTGGAAGCCCTTAATTTTATACTATAATTTGTAATCAGTGTGTAAGGCAGACTTCTATAGCGGCTGCTGAATAGCCTGAAGAAGCATCTATGGCTTTATTTGGATTTCTTTTATACGAAAGGTAACATCCCTAATAGATTTCGCCACTATGGATTCTAATTTGTTGAATGTTACTTGTTCTTTACTCCAGCAGCAATAATTTTGGGATGTTCCCCCACCACTTTGTAGGCATCTATCCTTTTTAATAAAAAAATGTCCAGCAAAAAAACAAACACTGGCTGCTCAAGGAACACCTTAAACCTTCCTCTTCAGAAGATATTAAAATTACAATATTGAACATTCTCTTTGAAATATATCAGAGACAATGCTATCTGCTCACAAATTGTATTAACTGTTTTTAAAACAAAGTATCTACTGGTATCTTGACCTGTCCATAGCTTCCCTGAGTAATTCAAGCCCCTTCGCCACGACAAGGCAGTGATCCATGAAGGGATATGGTCTGAAGCTCAACATCAAAAAAACTAAGATCATGGCCACTGGTCCCATCACCTCCTGGCAAATAGAAGGGGAAGAAATGGAGGCAGTGAGAGATTTCACTTTCTTGGGTTCCATGATCACTGCAGATGGTGACAGCAGTCACGAAATTAGAAGACGCCTGCTTCTTGGGAGAAAAGCAATGACAAACCTAGACAGCATCTTAAAAAGCAAAGACATCACCTTGCCGACAAAGGTCTGTATAGTTAAAGCTATGGTCTTCCCAGTAGTAATGTACGGAAGTGAGAGCTGGACCATCAAGAAGGCTGATCGCCGAAGAATTGATGCTTTTGAATTATGGTGCTGGAGGAGACTCTTGAGAGTCCCATGGACTGCAAGAAGATCAAACCTATCCATTCTCAAAGAAATCAGCCCTGAATGCTCACTAGAAGGACAGATCCTGAAGTTGAGGCTCCAGTACTTTGGCCACCTCATGAGAAGAGAAGACTCCCTAGAAAAGACCCTGATGTTGGGAAAGATGGAGGGCACAAGGAGAAGGGGACGACAGAGGATGAGATGGTTGGACAGTGTTCTTGAAGCTACTAACATGAGTTTGGCCAAACTGCGAGAGGCAGTGAAGGATAGGCGTGCCTGGCGTGCTCTGGTCCATGGGGTCACGAAGAGTCGGACACGACTGAACGACTGAACAACAACAATCTACTGGTATATTGATTCTCAAAAGGTTTCTTGGAGCAGTACAAAGGAGCAAAACACCTGGTGACAGCAGAAAGAAAGATGGCTTTGGTAAGGAAGGCAAGAGGGACGGGCAATTTGAAATACTCATTTTTGGAAGTTTCGTATCTTGATCGTTATATTGGCATCAGTTTTACGGAGAATTACATAGGACTACCTTGCAATCAAACAATCCCAGTGTGTAAATTTGACACATCAGAAAGAGTAAAAGCAAGATTTGTACTCACATGTTATGTTAAGTATGAACTAAAGCCTGCACATATCATAACACAATTCGTTCCAATGTTTTATGTGAACAGCAGACATGTGGCTAAAAATTATGCACATTGTCAAACACCCAATTCAAGGTCAGTTTATTGGTCATTATTTCTTCTGTTTGTGTGGCTTACCCCAGGGGTCAGCAACCTTTTCCAGCCGTGGGCCGGTCCACCGTCCCTCAGACCATGTGGTGGGCCGGACTATATTTTTTGGGGGGAAATGAACTAATTCCTATGCCCCACAAATAACCCAGAGAAGCATTTTAAATAAAAGCACACATTCTACTCATGTAAAAACACGCTGATTCCCGGACCGTCCTTGGGTCGGATTTAGAAGGCAATTGGGCCGCATCCAGCCCACGGGTCTTAGGTTGCCTACCCCTGGCTTAGCCTATACAGTCTCATAGATAAGAGCTGGCTGCATTAAAAGGTCCTGTTTCTGGTTCACTGCAAGTTCATACTATGGCACAAAACCATAGAAAGGGCAGTGGGATCATGCTGCTGGTGTCACCCCTGATGTTGCATGTTTCACTGGCCCTGACCTCAACCTGCAAACATCAAGGGTGGACTTCTGCAGCCTTTGCGCATAGATTTCAAGGAAGGTAGTCTTCCATGCAAGAAGAGAAGAGGAGTTTGGACTTGCTATCCCACCTTTCACTCCCCTTAAGGAGTCTCAAAGCGGCTAACCATCTCCTTTCCCTTCCTTCCCCACAACAAATACTCTGTGAGGTGAGTGAGGCTGAGAGACTTCAGAGAGGTGTGACTAGCCTAAAGTCACCCAGCAGCTGCATGTGGAGGAGCGGGGAAGTGAACCCGGTTCACCAGATTACGAGTCCACCGCTCTTAACCACTACACCACGCTGGCTCCCTAGATTCCTATGTCATCAGATGCAAGCTGGATTCCTATGTCATCAGATGTTCAGCTCATGAGGAACCCTATGCAGACATCCTACTGACCCTTCAACATGCAGAAGGAGAACTTTCAGCATAGCATGTGAAATTATGGGGGAGCAGTGCTAAAAGCAGAGAAGAACACAACTAACCATAGCAGGGTAGACACTACCACTCCCCGAACACCCTAGAATAACACTTAAATCCTGGACATTATGAGGTGGGGAGAGAGGAAATGCCAGCTTCCCGATGGAGGCTGTTAAAAGCAGTGATGCCCCCACCTCTGGCAGAGAGCTTTAAAAACTATTAAAGAAAGCTAGAGAGAGATATAATACCAATCTGCCATCCACTACAGGACTTTCTACAATTCCCCCCTCATATGGGCCAATGTAGAAGATTGGCTGAGGACAAGCACTTAACGATGAAGGTCTTACAGAGGTCAAGTAACACCAAGGGAAGCTGGGGAAAATGTTCACAGTATTACATCTTTTTCTGAATCCTTCCTTACCCGCAATGCACAACACATTTTGCACATAGGCTGTTTTATGCTGAGAATTTACCGGTACTTTTGAGCAGTTAGAATCTTTGGGAGCATCTAATGATGCTCCCTTAACCAGTGGTTAAGGCATGAACTATCATTTTTTTTTGGGGGGGGGGAATCTGAAGTCAGAACTCTGGCACCTTGAATCTACATGCTTCTGTCACATCAGAACAGTTCAGTCAGTGACTAGAGAGTGCACACTGGTAGGAAACCACAGGTAGCTCCTGTGAGGTTGTGTGTGTGTTGCTAATTAGAAATGGTGCTATTCTTCAGAAAAGGCTTACATGCTCTGTGCTCTAATCTGAGATCTTAAGTCTTCTCTATTGGAGGAACCTCCTCTGGTTCTTACCCACAGCTCACCCGTTTGTTTGCTTCTTAAAACCCACGTCAGCATGAAGCCATCACTACATCTTGTGAAGATGAATGCTGGACTCTGATCATGTATCAAGCTTGATAGCCAGTGAATGCACATCACACCCACATTTTTGCTACTGTGAAAGTTTCAGGAAACCCCACTTGAAAGGCATACCCACGGAAGCAGAGGAAGAAGAGTTTGGACTTGATATCCCACCTTTCATTCCCCTTACGGAGTCTCAAAGTGGCTCACAATCTCCTTTCCCTTCCTCCCCCACAACAAACACTCTGTAAAGTGAGTGAGGCTGAGAGACTTCAGAGAAGTGTGACTAGCCCAAGATCACCCAGTAGCTGCCTGTGGAGGAGCAGGGAAGTGAACCCCATTCACCAGATTACGAGTCCACCACTCTTAACCACTATACTACGCTGGCTACAGATCACAGATCAAAGCTATGTTGTGCTTTGTGTTTTTCCAGAATTTACAGGGTTAGATTCCATGTGCGGAGAGACTACTGAAAACTTTGGATGTTTTGTAATATCTCTTTATTTTTTCCAATATACAGATTGGACAGGAGGGAAGCAAGAAATTGTAAAGGCAGTACCAGACCAAAAGCAGCATCAGTCCCCAGCGGATATAAGAGCACTCTAGCCACCTCCTGTGGCTACTTCCTACTAGCTGGTTAGGGAGGGGGGGGGGCAGGACTATGAAATGCGTTTTCACTCTCTGTCCAAATCCAAACTGCATGGACTGCTTCATTCAGCCTCCACCACACATGCACATGTGACTTAAGTACCTTCTACAGAACGTTATTTGATAAAGAGAAATGAGCAGCCACTAGTGGCCATTAAGGAAATCCCTACTGCTCATTATCTAGAAGGAGAGGGTCACCTCTTCTCTTTGGCCCAGCAGAACAGCATGATCCATAACAGGGAGAGAGCTTGTGTTGTGGGGCATTCACTTCTACGCCCTCTTTTTTCTTAAAAAACAACAACAAGGTAATTAGACTTGCAATCTTCTACATTTCTTCAATAAAGATTCAACCAGTGCTACCACACTGTACTGCACAGCTGAGAGGAACTCAGACACCAAAGGCTATCTTCTTTCATTTCACAAAAAGTGGCATAAGGAGGCTGGGATGGGGATGGAGTGCCAAAAGAGGACCTGTAGCAGTCAAGTCCTGATTGTGCTTTTAAAGCAAGACTGTGGCACAATTCAAGTTCTTAAAAATGTGAAATGCCCACATCAGAAGCACTAAAACTGAGGATCCCCTCAATGTGTAAAGAGTGGAGTAATTCTAGATTTACTGCACAGAAAAGAATACCGTATAGAAGGTGCTAGGAGGTCTAGGAACACAGGAAGCTGACATATACTGAGTATAAGAAAGATATTGACAAGCTAGAATGCATGCAGAGGAGGGTAACCAAGATGATCAAGGGCCTGGAAACCAAGCCTTGTGAGGAATGGCTGGAGGAGCTGGGTATGTTTAGCCTGGAAAAGAGGAGATACGATAGCCATCTTCAAACATCTAAAGGGCTTGCTTGTTTTCTCCTGCTCCAGAGGGTAGGACACGAACCAATGCCTTCATGTTACAAGAAAGGAGATTCTGACTAAACATCAGGAAGAACTTTCTGGTGGTAAGAGCTGTTTAACAGTGGAACAGACTCCTTCAGAATGTGGTGGACTCTCCTTCTTTGCAGATATTAAGGAAGAGTTTGGATGACCATCTGTCATGTATGATCTAGTTGAGATTTCTGCATTGAAGTGGGTTGGAGTAGATGATCCTCAGGATGCCTTCCAACTCTACAATTCTATGATTCCATGAGTCCATCTAGCTTAGTATTGCCAGCTTGTCTCAAGGGTTTCAGATAGGAGACTTTTCCAGTCCTGCCTGAAGATGCCAAGGACTGAAGCAAGCTATAGCCCTTCCCCATGTCTAAAGTTCCAGTTGGACCAAACAGCTTGGATATGGATGCACAGGAGAAAATAAGAACCAGCTCTACCAAGCCAGGAAATCCTAGCCCATTGGACACTACTTGATCAATCTGTTTAATTTTACAAAATTAAAAAAAATGCAGAATGTTCTATTTATACCACATACAGTTACTACTGAGTGATGTTTATACTGGACAAAACTAGTAATACTAGCAATGGCTGACTTCTGAATGATTTGCAACAAATCTGTAGGAGTTTCTGGCTGCCAATAAGATCAGCAACAAATATGACTTTCTCATTTCTTAAATTAGGCTGCTGGAATTAAGGAAGCGTGGGTGCGGGGTGGGGGGAACCAGGAGCAGTAAGTTCAGTATTGATATTGAAAGTAATTTCCAGGGCAGAAAAGTGCTGATTCTCTGCTCCTCCCCCCTCCAGGTTTCTGTTGCACTTGAATCTGGCTAATCTGCCTCAAAGTTGTATTAAGATCTTGCAAAAATGAAATCCGTCAATCCCTGTCCTAGAACATTTCCCCATAATCCTCTGTAATATGCCTGTGTTCCCTGAAGTTCAAAATCTGGATCATTCATAGAATCATAGAGTTGGAAGTGACCCTGAGGACAGCGGCATAGGAAGCCTCTGCGATGCCCGGGGCGGTGGTGCAGAGGCACCCCCCTGGGGGCGGGGCGTCATGGCGTGTGCGTCGTGACACCATGATGCATTGGATGCACTGCGCATGCCCTGAATTTCCGGGCATGCGTAGTGGATCTGGCCGGCGCTACTGCGAGCCGGTGAGCGAGCGGTGGGTCAGGCAGCCCCACAAGCCTCCGCTCGCTTGCCAGCTCGCCATGGGAGCAGCAGCGCTGGCCGGATGCATCTGGGCCGGCGCTGCTGCTCCAGCGGCGAGCTGGTGAATGAGCGGAGGCTCGTGGGGCTGCCCCATCCGGATGGGGTGCCAGGAGGCAGGGGAGGGGCCAAAGAGTGTCACCCCCCTCCCCTGGAACACGGGGCGGAGCGCCCCCTACGCCCCGCCCTTCCTAAACCACTGCCTGAGGATCATCTAGTCCAGGGTAGTCAACCTTTTTATACCCACTGCCCACTAATGCATCTTTCTTGATGGTAAAATTTGCTTACCTCCCACCAGTGCTTGATGGAAGGAGGATTCAGCTCGTGCTGTAGAAGTCCCTACTGCCCACCTAGGATCATGAAACGCCCATTAGTGGGCAGTAGGGACCAGGTTGACAACCCCTGATCTAGTCCAATGCAGGAACATGCAGTTGTCCCATATAGGGATCAAACCTGAAACCTTGGTGTTATCAGCACCATGCTCTAAGCAACTGAACAATTTGACCACCAAATTCTTGTACAAGACTATGCATAAAATCATCTATCCTCTCCCCTCCAAAGTATGTACTTGTAACAGCTAAAGCAAAATTATGATGATTGATGATGATAGCAAATATGAAGTGTTTATGACTTGTTCATGTATGCAGACAATCATTGTGGACAAGGGCTCAAGCTGCTCTCCGTGGGTCTTTTGCCTAGACTGATATAAATTCTGATAAAAATAAATATTAGTTATTTGTGGACTTCATTAGAGGCAGCAAAACAGATTAACATATATTTTTTAGTATTTGTTAAGTAAAAGGAGCCCACCAATTACGCTCAGTTCTGCGCTGATATAGATGGTCCCGTGTCTATTTTCTGCCACACACTGATACATGCCAGTGTCTGATAGGTTCACACTGGTGATGGTGAGCGTCCCATGTTCTATCAGGATTCTTTCCTGCAAAATAGCAAAAGGCACAACACTGTTTTGAAAAGCTTATATTTAGAATTTATACATTGATGCAATCATATCACTTATTTTAACCTGTCAGAGGAATCAACTTTGATGTTAAAAATGCAAGTTTATGAACAATTTACATGATGTCATCTATTGATAAATAATTGACATCGTATTAATTGCTGAATGGAGGAAACCAATATCATAGTTGATAAATGCCATTTAAACAGTATATCACCCCCTCCCCAATTTAGATCAATAGTATCTCCAAGTACATAAACTTGCATCTAATACTGCTTCTGTCCTGTAGTGTGTTATGGTTTAATCATGCCAGGCAAGTTCTTCAGAAGATTTGGAACAGCATAACTGTTAGCTTTCAGCTCCCTTGAAGGTTAATGGGAACAGTAATCACATTCAGTGTTGCAAAGCTATTGTATGCAGTTCACCCCACCAGAATTAAAACAAAAATCAAAAACCCCCAAACCCTAAAGATGTAAATGTTAATCATTTAGCAATCCTCACTTTAGTTTAATGTGATTTAAGTTCAAGACCATCTGCTAGTGACCAGGATGAAGCAAGTGAAATTAGCATGTGGAGCAAAAGACCCTGCAATCATTTGTCAGCCTACGGATATGGAACTCATGTTATCAGTTTTAATCAGTACAGCATTGTGTACAATAGGCATTCGGGTGTATTTTTTAACAACGAAACATATAACTAATATAATTTTTAAAAACTGACCGACTTTCTACTTGGCTGCGAGGTTGCAATTTTATGTTTGCATAATCCTTATTAGAGCTTGATTGAATCTAGGCAACTCATCAAAGAGCAGGTTAAAAAAGAAAAAAAGCTGGCCACTCTCATAACGGAGAGTGAATAATTTGCCTAGTTTGCCTATATAATTGAGACACTGAAGGCTGGAAAGGATCTCCTCTGGTGAGACATGGAATGGAAAGGGTGCTAATGAGATTTCCCCCTTTTCCATAGATCATTAATCTTTAGGCAGTTCATTCTGCCACTGCTAATGGTAGGTCAGCTCCCTTGTTGTCAGTTCTAGCAGAGATCTGAAGAAGTTGAATGGGGTTACTATTACAGACCAGAGGGCTTGTTTACCTCCCATAAAGTTCAATTAAAAATGAGAAGCTCAAAAATGGAAATAGAGGGAAGGTGTTTTATACAGCCTGAGTACCGGTAAGTATATTCCCATTCACTCTTTTCACAGTTCACACTTACACTTAACTAGCGTTTCTATTATTACTTTTCCTTCCCCTACAGAGTTGTACAGAGTGTAAAAATATACAGCCATTTTATGTACCCTTCTTCTTATAGCAAATGTCCTCTGAAAATGAGTCCCACAGCTTCTAAGTTCCAGTTGATTCAGAGAAACGCTTGTCAAAGGCAGAAAGTGGCACTTAAATGCCTAACTTTCATTGAACATTTGGCTGGGAATTAGGTGCCTGAGGGTAATTTCTGCCTTTGAAAAGTATGGCTTGAAGTGTCATTGTTTTAACTACAAGGAAAGCTCAAGGTGATTCTATGACATTCACTCAGCAGGGAAGGAAGTCTGCAATGGGACAGATGGAATTTTAAGGCCACTCGGTTTCATTAATTTCTTTTTCCTCAACAGCAACAAACTATACAGAGATGAAAAAGGTCACCACTTCACAACAAATCCTTTCATGTTTTGTCACCCAACTCAAAAGCACCAAGGACACCAAGCCTGAATATTACTCATACCTGAGGGAGAAGCAGTTCGCCATCCTTTAGCCAGCTGTAAGAAGGCTTTGGTCTCCCATTTGCCTTACATTCCCAGTATATGCTTTCTTCCATGGCCACATGAGCATCACTTATTTTCTGAATCCAGTTTGGAGGAGCTGCAAGGAGGACAGCAACACTCTTCTAAGCAAGTGTTTGTTTTCTGTGTGCCATTAACCTTCAAACGCCTTTCTTCCTAGCATACACATTTATGTAATACTGCATTCAAATATCATGTCATTATCTTTTCTTGAAAGTGAATCGGATCTCGTCTCTACTATGCTAGAGACACAGTAAAAGAAAAAAGGAAAGATGTTTTCCTTTTTGCAGATATTAATAGCAAGAATGGTTTAGCTTGATGGCTCCCCCCCCCCCCATTGCATTAATCGAGTGTACTCATTGGTTTAAATGTGCTGAACTGGGCATATCTAGACTGCCAACTAATAGTTATCCCCTTCTCCCAAGAAATCATGAAACTGAGTGCTCCAATGGTTTGTGAAAATCACAATTCTCAGAACTGGCACTAAACTACAATTCCCAATATCCTTTGGATAATCTATGACAGCTCACCTTGTAAACCATTTTTAGTGTATATGTGCTCGCTATTTCTAAGGAAAGCTGTATGTTTCTTTAGCATAATGACCTGCCAGACAGGAGAATAAAAATGCAGCCCAGTCCCGATATCCAATATGTTTGTACTTAAGAAAACAAATTTATCCTATATGCGTGCAAACTACATGCATGAAATTCCAACCTGCAGAAATCATAAGCACTTAGGTCTACTCTCAAGTCTAAAGTGCTTCAATGTGTAAACTATGAGAAATCAGAAATAATTTGCCATCTTGTTCCATGCTCTGTAGGCAGTGGGTGGTATTCAACCAAGTTTTACTCAGAGAAGTCCCCGTAACTAAGTTAGGTCTATTAATTTCAATGTGTCTACCCTGAGTAAACCTTGAATACCATCAACTCAAACGAGGGGATAGAAACACTCTAACATCCCCAGGCAACATATTTGAGAGGAAAATATATAAGCATAATCCAGCCAAAGCTAAGGACATTAAAGGTAAAGAGAGCCCTGGCCGTTGGGTCCAGTTGTGGACGACTCTGGGGTTGCAGCGCTCATCTCGCTTTACTGGCTGAGGGATCTGGCGTACAGCTTCCGGGTCATGTGGCCAGCAGGACTAAGCGGCTTCTGGCAAACCAGAGCAGTGCACGGAAATGCCGTTTACCTTCCCGACGGAGTGGTACCTATTTATCTACTTGCACTGCGTGCTTTCAAACTGCTAGGTTGGCAGGAGCAGGGACCGAGCAACAGGAGCTCACCCCGTCACGGGGATTCGAACCGCCGACCTTCTGATCAGCAAGCCCTAGGCTCAGTGGTTTAACCCACAGCGCCACCCGTGTCCCATTAATTGCAATGAAATAGATTTAACCACTTATTAAACTTATTCAGGGAAATCAGGAGAACTTAAAACAGTCTCCCAGAGAATGTTTTTTCTGTAGCCTCCAAAGAGATGTATTTCAAGTTTATAAGACTACTATTACTTTGCTTTCAGATAACAAACACAAGTGACAGTGAATGTTCTGGGGACATCTCAGCCTGCCACATCAGAGAAACTAGACAGCTAAACTGTCCCTGGAATAGCAAACTACTGTGAACCCCATGCAGAAGCTTCTGAGTCCAATAAATAATTGAGCATAATGAATAGTGACTGAAATCTGCACACACAATTGTCCAAAGCTTAAAGAAATATGTATATTCTATGCCAGCAGAGGTCTCTATGAACCTGGGTATTTTACAATGCTGTGTTCTCTCTATAATCAGATAAAACAATTTCAGATTTCTTCAACAAAGGACAACCACTTTTAAAATCCCCCAGGGGTTTAGATGAGATCAGAGGAAGGTTTGCAAGGGTAGAATTAAGCAGCAAAAGCTTGATAAACAAGAAGTGTCAGGTTGAATACCAACATGATGCTGCTACTTTTAAATCCATCTCTGCTATCAGCATTACTTGCTGATAAACCCAACAAGGAACAAGCAGCAAGGAGCTATTTGAATAGTTCAGGCTCCTTTGGGTGAATTAATTGTAACAGGAATTAAAGTTAATGGCAGCTGAACACCTGACTCCAAATGTACAGTACAGATTCTCCCAGATCTAGAAGAAAGAAAACAAAAAGAAAAGAAAAGCTGAGCAACCGTAGCTCAGAAACTTAAATATGCCAAGAAAATAAGACTTAGAGATTCAGAGGTGGGGTGGGATAGGGTGGGGTGAGAGAGAAACAGATTGACAAACATAATAAAAAAAACCTGGGATACACCCCAGATTTTTCTATAATAAGAAAACAACACACTACATCTGACAGATTTAGCATCACACAAAGCTTATATCAACTCACTTCTTCAGTATTATAAAGGACAATTCTAGAGACAACAAAAAGATCTGCATACAGCAAGATAATCTATGGATTCAAAGAGCTCCCTGAAGTTGCTTGTTGCCTGAACATGCATTCTTGAGTCCAAGGCTATTTTTCAGCAAGTGTGAAGTGTACAATAATAGGCATCCTTGTCAATAAAAGCACTATTACAACTCATGTCCTTGGGTGCAAAAATTAACTTTTATAAAATAAAAAATACGTATTCTCAGCTTCGGTGATTTTGTTTTTTTCACAAATCATGACAACATATATGCCTTCGAGTCATATACCCAAAAGTTGTAAACATTTATTTTTAGCATTATATATTTCACTTATTGCTGAATAAGTGAAATAGATAATTTCACTTCACTACTGAGAAGTCATAGGAAGAGGCTGCTGGATCAGGCCCAGCGGCTCATCTAGTTCAGCATCCTCTTCTCCCAGTGGCCAGCTGAATGCCTGTGGGAAACAAGGGAGCAGAGCATGAGCACAAGAGCCCTCTCCCCTCCTGTGGTTTACAGAAACTGGTACCTGGAAGCATTGCTGCCTCCAGCAGTGGAGGGACAACATAGCTATCATAGCTAATAACCATTGATAGCCTTCACCTCCATGAATTCAGGGTTGCCATATTTTGAAGAGCAAAAAAAGAGGATGCTATGACGAGACTCATTTTAAATACCCCTACTATTTGTAGGCTATAGAAGCTGTGATGTATTGCTGAGTGGGGCAGGAGAAGAGGAAAGCAAGTCTCCAGTTAGGTCTATGTCTCATCCAGAAAATATAGCCAGAGGCATTTTGGCAAATTAAAAAAAATCCACCCGGACAGAAATTTTACCCATGAAAAAGAGGATGTGTCCTGGAAAAAGAGGACACATGGCAACTCTTCTAAAGCCATTCAAGTTGGTGGCCATCACTGCCTCCTGGGGGGAGCGAGTTCTATAGTTTGGCTATGCACTGCATGAAGAACCACTTTCTTTTATCTGTCCAAAGTCCTCCAACATCCAGTTTCATTGGATTTCCATGAGTTCTAGCATTCTTAGAGAGGGAGAAAAGCTTTTCTCTATCCGGTTTCTCCATGTAATGTATAATTTTATAAACTTCTGTCATGTCATCTCTTACTTGCCTTTTCTCTAAACTAAAAAGTCCCAAATGCTACAACCTTTCACCCAAAAGCATGAAATCTAATCAATGCATTGCAGCAAAATCATTTCTTTAACCCATAAGAAAGCCTGTAAAAAACAACAACAAAAATCCTAGCAGCAAGAACATTTCCATCAAGCAGGCCTAAAGATGGGGATCACCTTCTCCTTTAATGTCACCCTCATACTGCCTGAAAGGGAACTATTCGGAAGGGGGCCTCAGATGAAGACCAAAGGGTGTGGCTGGGTTCCTATTGGGAGAAGCACTCCAAAAGGTATTGGGGCCCTGAGCTGGTGCCTCTTGCCTGTTGGCTCCCTTGGGAGATTGACAATGGCGTCTCTGAAGGAATGTGTGTTTACCTGTGTGGGAAAGCGAAGAGGGGAGGCAATTTTAGAAATACATGCCTCCCCCTAGTGAATACCGGTATATTGTTATGAGTTTGTAGAGGGGCCAGATCCCTCTAAATTCTTAAATTTAGTAAATGTTAGAATTTAGCTAACATTTGAAGTACTAAGGGAAATTTTTGGGTGCACTGTAAAAATACGCTATACCTGTTTTCCTGTTCAGGAGATCAGCTGATAGAGGTGCCATTCAGAAACAAAGAGAGCCATTAAGAGCAATTGCCAATGCCAATAATGTCCTTCCCCTGGCTCTGAGGAGCAGGAGGCTGCCAGAGTTACAGGGGGCAGAAATAAGTGTCCTTTTGCAGGATGTTTTTGAAAAGAGAGAAATCAATCCATCAATAAATCAATCCTCACCCATCTGGCTGGGTTTCCTCAGGTGGGGGAAGAACTCCGTGCAGACTGGCTGAGAGAGGCTGTACCCAGAGACTGGGGAGCATGGCTGGCTTCTGCTCTGAACCCAAGCCTACTTGAGCTATGGGATAAGCAACAGGAGACACTCTTGGGGTGTGATGTTCTGCACTCTCTCCAACAAGGCTCAGGTGAACATTTGTGTAAACAAAGCCATATATCTTAACTCTACAGTCTCTGTTGTGCTTCACTCCAAAGGAAAAAACGAACCCTGATTAAGAGCCAAGACTGTGTGTGCAGTCATTCAACATGAGGGGGTCTCATGTATGAGACTGTGTGTGTGTGTGTGTGTGTGTGTGTGTGTGTGTGTGTGTGTGAGAGAGAGAGAGAGAGAGAGAGAGAGAGAGAGAGATGAGTGTATTACTCCATCTCTTTCTTTAGCTCTGATGAGCTCCCTTGCTTCCTAATGTTAGCAGGGGGAGAATGGATGCATCAACATGCATGTGTCCTGCTTTTGTGTGTCTATCTGTCCTGCTGGTCACGTGCCTTGCTGCCAATCTTTTCTTGTAAGGGGAAAGGTGTTGGAGAGAGAGTGTGTGAAAGGCACAGAAATAAGACGTCTTATGTCTTGACAACCCAACGGCATCTTGTGTAGAGGGCCGATCACTGGAAGTTCCTGATTTGCCACTGTTGGGATACCAGATGCATCTTTGCTGTCATATAGCAAGTGAATTTGTATGGTGTTTCCTAATCATGACAGTAAACAATAAGACATATATCTCTGAATACCAGATGCTAAAGTATTCAGATGCTAAAGATGGTTGAAGTATTAACCGCTCTCAATCTTAACCTGATAACTGACATTTGTCCAGATTTTAATTTGTCTGAATTAATTTTAAGATTAATCTTAATGAATTGATGCCTGTTTTTATGTATACTGCATTATTTATATGATGTTAGCCGCTCTGAGCTGGGGAGGGTGGGGTACAATTATTTTTTTTAATTATTATTAAAGGTAAAAATTAGGAATTGTGCACATGACACATTGATCCTTCCCTGAGAAAGAGTATCACAGTGTAAGGACAAAGGTAATCCAATGAATGCTGAGTTAATATTGTATATGCATTTCAATAAATCTTAGCTTTATGTAAATAGGCCTGCCAACAATGTAAACCTACTAAAAAAACCCAGAATTTTCCAAGTTTTTGATTGCTTCACAATGCCTCAGTCTACTGTATATGCATCTGTGTAAGCAGGGCAGGAAATTTCATTATACCAGTCACACCTCATAATGTTGCATACTCTTATCACACACATGTTCACACCAAAGGAGTGAGGAATGAGCCACATTGACTTTTGTGAAACTATAGCCAGAGATATAATTGTTTCCTTTTCCCCTCTGGAAAATATATATTTTAAACCACAGCAGTTCAAACGACTTCATTACTCTGATGCTGTTTTGCAAGATCAGGATCAGCTCTTTTAGAATTAGCTCAGATAGTTCCCATAAGCCTCATAAGAGGCTCCATTGTACTTCTAAATGAGATACAAACCTTTACTTTATTGTAAGGGATCACCAAGGTTAAATTCTGTGTTCAGGCAGACTAAAAATAGAGTTGAGGTTAGTGTACGTTTTTTCAGATGTACAGTATAGATGAGGATACAAAGCTTTGCCTGCTTGGAGGAACCTTCCCTTTTCAGTTCAGACAGTTCAACAAAAAACACATAAAAGGGAAGGACAATATAAAACCATATAATTTGACAGTAATGGATCCTTACTATTTCAGAACATTAGGTTTGGTAACAGGCTGAGAGCTAGAATACTTAAAAGGAAAATACTTTTTTCACAGAATCTCTGTGAGTGGGAACACCAGTCACAAAAATAATTTTGTACCAAGGACATAGTTGACAAAAAAACTGAAGCAATCTTGAGATGGAGAAGAAAATGTTGCAATGATGGCTGACTTCAATTACCCTCATACAGAGACTGGGTAAATGCATGCTCTAGTCACAAGAAAGAGGTAGAATTCCTAGAACACCCTAAAATATGGTGTCCCAGAACAGCTGATTATGGAACTAACCAGAGGGGAAGTGTCCCCAGACTTAAGCCTAAGTGGCTTTTAGTTTGGAAAAAAGGCAACTGGTGCATGGTGCTGAGAAATACATTTCCCTCTCTCTCTCTCTCTCTCTCTCTCTCTCTCTCTCTCTCTCTCTCTCATATAATAATAGAACTTGGGTCATCCAATGAAACTGGCAGGAGATTTAGGACATATAAATTAAGCATTTTTTCATGCAACTTATAATTCATTTATGAAATTTGCTGCCACAAAGGTTGGTGATGGCCACTAGATCAGGTAGATTTAAAAGGGTATTAATGGCTTTCAACCAAGATGGTTATATGCAATATCTATATTCAGAAGCAGTACCTTCTGAGTGCTACTTACTGGAGGGCAGAAAAGGGGTAGGGCTATTGCCTTCATGTCCTGCTTATGAGTTTCCTGTAGGTGTCTGGTTGCCCACTATTGGCAACAGGGTACTGAACTTAAGAAGAGTGCTACTGGACCAGATTTATTTTCTTAATACTTTGAACCATATTGATAACATTACCAGTTATTGTGAGGTGCTAAAAGAAGTATGAGGGATACACATTCACAATTTAATTTCAAATACAGTGGTACCTCGGGTTAAGTACGCTTCAGGTTAAGTTCGCTTAAGGTTAAGAACTCCGCTTAAGAACAGAAATCGTGCTCTGGCAGCGCAGCGGCAGCAGGAGGTCCCATTAGCTAAAGTGGTGCTTCAGGTTAAGAACAGTTTCAGGTTAAGAACGGACCTCTGGAACGAATTAAGTACTTAACCCGAGGTACCACTGTATAGCCAGGAGTGGGCCTTTGAACTTTGCTGATAATCTCACCTCCCCAAGTGAAACCTCTTTACCACCTACAGAAATTTGTAATAGCAACTGTGATTTTAAACAGAAGAAACCAAGGACACGAAACAGTTTTAAGATTTGTCATAGATACCAGAGTCCTCCCTGCCTTTTGAGTGCTCCTTTCCAGGTGGCATTATATATTTGCAAGACAATCACGGGGGATAAACAAAGCAGGTTGCTACATTTCAATATACATTGGGACGTGGGTGGCGCTGTGGGTTAAACCACAGAGCCTAGGGCTTGTCAATCAGAAGGTTGGCGGTTTGAATCCCCGCCACAGGGTGAGCTCCCGTTGCTTGGTCTCTGCTCCTGCCAACCTAGCAGTTCGAAAGCATGTCAAAGTGCAAGTAGATAAATAGGTACCACTCCAGCAGGAAGGTAAACGGCATTTCCTTGCACTGCTCTGGTTCACCAGAAGTGGCTTAATCATGCTGGCCACATGACCCGGAAGCTGTACACCGGCTCCCTCGGCCAATAAAGTGAGATCAGCGCCGCAACCCCAGAGTCGTCCACGACTAGACATAACTGTCAGGGGTCCCTTTACCTTTACCTTTCAATCAGGTCTGGGCCCTCTTGTGGTTTCTGAAGAAGCATGAAATATACTCGGAGTCAAGTGTGAATTTCATGCTCTTTATTCAGCAATGAATGAATCTTTTCCCCAAAACGTCTGCTATATATACATTATTTACAAAAATGGGCCCCACGTGATTGGCTAATTCCGGGGTACTCCTGTAGGCCAATCAGGTCACTGATTCACTTCCACCTGGAGCTGGATTGGGTAGCTCCTGCGGACCAATCAGACTGCTGCATTCTGGATCCTATTGTTCTAGGATTCAGCTCAGTATATAACAAAGCAGAAGCAAACAGGAATTTTCTTCCATCTTCCAAGCAGACAGACAAAAACAAAAGCACCTGGCAATTCTTAAGAGAGTTTGTGCCCTCCTTCCTCACACTATCCCAAGATGATTAAAGTGTACCAATGTTATATAACCTAACTTGCTTTCCCTTCAACACATGCTACTAGGCTAAGCTGTGAAACTGTACAACTGAGGTGGAGGAAAAGAGGCTGAATTGTTCACCCTGCATCAACCTGTTTAACCATACTGAACATGAAGCATGTTGACGCCACTGATAATATATATATAGCGCAAAAGAAAACTAGAGTCAGCATAACAGCAACAAACAAGCAAACCTCTTTCAACATCTTTACCGAGTGCTGAATAATATGGCTGGTCACAAAAAGAGATAGTCTGGTTTATCTGCAGCAAGCAAGCAAATTTGAATTTCATCTTCCTTTGCTTTCTTTGCTATTCACAGAGGCAGATAACTCAGTTTAAAAGAGTAACACTGTTAGAGCCAGATTTTAATCTCCAGGGATGCATTATGATAGAACATTTCACAGAGAAAGGCTGTAAGTAAGTGACAAGTTTGAATTTCTATATCAAATATGTTGGAGTATTCCTTTCTTTGAATGTGAACTTTTGACCTAGTAGAAACAACTTGGAAAAACAATGCCAGCATTGCAGTTTCCCCCACTCCTCGTTAAATATATATATTTCTTACATTAAAAAAAGAAAGATTAAAGATGTTACCATTCAGCTTTTGTCACTAATGCAGGATATTATATGAGATCTTATGACAAGCTGCTTTCAGAATGACAGGTTTGGAATGGCTATTTTGATGAAACTTGGGGAACATTTTCGTGGTTTGCATTTTCAGATTTAAAAGGCAGCTGAAGTCAAGTTATTCCTCTAACAGAACACTCCAAGTTATACACTGATCACCTTTTACAGCAGGCTAGTGGGGCATCACCTCTAGACAAGGTTAACTTTTAAAAGTAAAATACAGGGATATAGTCCAAGCTGAGACTGCAAGGGAAACATATTTACCCGTTTGTAACCCACTTTGAGGATTTTAAAGAAATATATACAATTAAATTGTATATAAATTTTATGAAATAAATAAAATAAAATGTAGCCAGTGCTAGTATGCACTGTCCACACGATTCTGTTCTGGCCTAAATTATTTTATTTTATTACCTTTATAGAATTCATCAGTTGCCTTTTCACTTAAGTACAAGCTTGTAAAAAGAAATCAAAGTTGATTAAGAAACAGATCCATACCTTAGGTTTTCTGATGCTGATGAACTACAACCCCCATCACCCCTAGTCAGAATGGCCAATGACAAGGGATGGTGGGTGTGGGAATACGTTTTTGGGACTTCCCGCGCTTTGCCGCTTCACAAAAACCTTCCGCGCTAATGCACGGAAGAAAAGAGATCCGGCTAGTGACTGCTGCCTCGATCCCTCCGCGCTTGCTAGAAAGCGCGCCAGGAAGCTTCTCAGTAATGGCCGAAAGCTGTTTCCCGCCCGGAAACACAGATTAATGCAATGTTATGATTGGTTTATGCAAATGCTATGACACTGTTCAGTTTATCAATAAATGGCCCCTGCTCTCTGTTAGCGATGACGAGTGCGCTTGGAAACACAAGAGAGAGAACAAGTAATGCGAGACAAGCACAGAGAGAAACGAAAGAGAAACTAAGGAAAGGACGCGCACAGAGAGTAGTTGGGAGAGCGCACCCCAACCATTGACTGCAGTCTCTTTATTTCTTATTTTTATTTGGCCGCTTTCCTACTTTTGGCCGCACCTTTTCTTATTCTTTTCGCTGCCTATCCTTTCCTCTTTGGAACCTTCAGAAACTTTCGTAACAACCTTCAGAACTCCAGAAAACATCTCACGACCTTCAGTAAAATCTCATAACCAGCGGACCCATCATAACCAGTGGGAGCAGGCTCTCCAGGATTACTGGTTATCCCAGAAGTTGGTTATCCCCACAGGTGGGAAATGTAGTTTAACAACATCTAAAAATGAAAGGTTGGGAAAGGCTGATCTGATGAATGCTCAGTAAGTAGGTTGTCTGGAGGGATCCTTAGATCAAAAGAGAAGACATTGTTGATGAATCCAAAAGTGGAATTCCTACATGCACACTTATCTGGGTGGAGGGAGGTTAACCCTCGTGAACATGGTCTGAACAACTTCTCAGTAAACAATGTTTACTCAATGGAACAGAGGAGTATAGAGGTAAGCCATGATTCAGAAAGTGGGAGAAAGCATAACAGGAACCAGCAAGGTGATAAATAACAGTACTATGCAAGTTAAATGGAGAACAAAGATGGTTCGTGGGACTGTCAAAAGTGGAAAACACACAAGATGGAGGAAAACACAGCTTAATACGCTCCCCCTTCCCCCAAAAAATAGATACTGATCTGCCACAAGGAGTGGGAAAAGTTAAGACATCCATTTGAGAAAGAAACAGGATTAGTGGTATCAAGGGAAAGATAGCGAAGTTTCTGTTAATGTGAATAAAGAAAAAGTATTAAAAAGGAAAAGGTCACAAATCACAGCAGGTTTAGTAACTGCTACTAATAAACAAACCAAACACTGCCAAAACAACAAGGGAGACAGCGCAAAGGAGCAGTATGAAGCTAGGATTTGCAGAAATGATTAAAAGTAGAAAGATGAAAATAGCAAGCAGCATGGCTGATACCAATCAAGAGAAGCCCAGCAAGGACAAACTGATTTTAAGGCACCTCTGAAGAGATGGGGCTCTGTACAGAGTTAGTTCAAGACAGCTAGGTCTCTGTAGTGTTGCTGAGGAAGGGGTACACCTGGAGCAGTTGTGGCCTTTGAAGTCTGATGGTATACCACTTAGCAGTGTTTCTGCCTTTGTTCACTGTATGCACCTGAAAAAGCTGCTTCACCATGCTGGATGGTTAGGAATGGCGCTGAAAGCCTCTCGCATATAAGTCCAAGACAGAGAGCTCATAGAATTGAAGAACTGTAGAGTTGGAATGGACCCCAAGGGTCATCTAGTCCAACCCCCTGCAATGCAGGAATTACAGCTAAATCACAGTTCTTTTATAGTGCATTGGGCACTTTAATTAGCAAGGACATGGAGACATCCCGGAAGGAGTCTGATGTGAGAAGATATAAGATGCTTAAGGAACCTGCTCTGTCTACCTTTTGTTGCTACTGTGAGATAAAGATATGACCTAAGAAAAGTGCTCCAAACAACAGGAAAATACATTCCAGTTGCATAACGGGGGAACTGGAAAACAGTATCACTTAGAGCTACAGCGTAATAAGTTCAGCATCACAGTATGTAGCTATAAAGGTTGGTACCCGTTCTTGGACCACTATTTGGCGGGCCAAGAGGCACATAAGGGAATCACGCAGGTCATATAGATCTAATAAATGTGGAACCCCTGAACTTCTTTAACCAAGCACAGCAAATTTTACTTTCTTTCAAGAGCTCCAAAGTTCTTTCACAGCTACTTCATGCAAAGCCCACGCTAATTGTATGTGGAATTTTTCCGCTACGAGTCTTTAATAGTGCATTGCTGCACCCACTCCTATGGGCCTAGATGGATCTACAGCAGGGAGAGCCAATGTGATTACTTCCAGATATTGTTGAACTCAGTGGTCAGGAATGATGGTAGCTGTAGTCCATAAACAAATGAAGGGTGCCTCATTGGCTAGCCTTGAACAAACCTAATTATGCTATTTGCATAACGAAACACATGCACACGTGCTTATACAGTATTTTCTGGGCTGATTTCTTAAGATGACATTACCATGAGAACAGTGTGGCAACCATTCCTTCGGTGTTATCAAACCCAAAGTACTCTTTCCACCTATCCTCTTCACAGAACCTGGTGTAACCTGGAATTGAACAGTTTTCTCAAGGCCAATACTGGGCAAAGGTGTTCACAAATCCCAGGCAACCTCTTTCCATCCAAGTGAATCGACCCAAGAAAAGCCTGGCCCTAGCCTTTCTCATATGCCTACCTGATGTTCAAGAAACCCCTAGAGGCCCAGTTTTGTCCTGGCCACAGACATTCCTGCCTACTATCCCAACAACTTTAAGTAATCTTGGAACTGGCTAGGTCCAAAGAACTCTAGAATATAGTTATTTGGCTTTCTTCTGTGCCCTCTCATGCTAATTGGCATTTTATGGTGGCAGGACCTGGGAAGAAGGAGGTCTAGAGTAAAGATTTGCAGTAGGGTTTCAGTGATTTTTGGTTGGAAGGGGGATGGGTTGCAGTAAAATATGACATTTTGTGGAGGGATGTAGAGAGGAACAGTTTTCAGAGAGAGAGAAAAGAGTGAATCCATTGAAAACAATTACCTTTGTTGAAAAATCATGATCTCTCTCCTTCTCTTGTCAGGAGAGGTGAAGGGGATTGTGCTGTGAATTGCAAGCTTTAAAGTAGTTGCAACAGCCACTTTAGAAGAGGCAATCCATTCTGCAATTGGGAGAGCATGACCCTACTTCTCTCTTGGCAAGAGGAGGACAACCAAGCTGCACAAACTCAGTCACCACTGCCTTCTCTAAAGCGTCTGGGTGCACTGCTATGCACAACAAAATAAAAAATAAAATAACTCCTTCCAGTAGCACCTTAGAGACCAACTAAGTTTGTTCTTGGTATGAACTTTCGTGTGCATGCACACTTCTTCATTACCCTCAGTCTCTTTGCAAGAGAGGAAGAAGAGAACAAATCCTTAAAGGATCTGTAGCAATGCAAACTTTTTCAGTCCTGTTCATATAATCTGCAGGGACATATACAGAAAAATCCCATAATTACTTTTACACAAGAATGAGTCCCAAATTCAGTGTGATACAGAGAAAAAAAAGGGGCCATTGAGATTAAAAGCTAGCCAGAAATGAAAACTCTAAATCTGAGGCCAAAACAGCCATCGTTTTCAGAAGAGCATGCGGTTTTTCTTCCAGATGCAGCATGAGAAAGACAGATAAATTGCTTTACAACTGCGTTTTACATCTTCCAGACCAATCTCCTTCTTACAACGTACATTTTCATTTCTCCCTCACTTCCCAGCCTCAATCAATATGCCCGTCTCAGAGGTTTTTATTTTATATAAAATTACACTTGCTGAGCAGTCCTATTTGCAAGACAAATATGAAGAGAAAAATCAACATTGACAGTGCAACAAAGCATTTACCACATTTTGGCCTCAGCTATAATGAAAAACAGGTGAGTAAATAATCAGGGTACCATAAAACGTCAGCTGGCCTCTGGCCACGTTCTTCCCTCTCACATTTTCAGCCACGCATTCATATAGGCCAGCATCTTCCTGCTGAAAGTTTGGGATTTCAAGGATGCTGCTTGATTTGTGCCTCCGAGCTTTTTTGGGGATCTGTTTTCCATCAGCTCTTCTCCAGGTGATCGTAGGAACTGGGCTGTTTATCAACAACAGAAGGGGAAAATCCTGGTGGTAAAGGCTGCATTCTTTTAATTGTACTGCTATGGACAGACAAGTTCATTTATATATAACACATCATTGCAAAATACAAAACTACTAGCTCCACCCCACCCCCCCAAAAAAAAACATTTCTAGCAATAATTAGCTAGAATATCTGTGATATAAGAGGGGCCCAGTGTTTTCATAGCTGCACAACCTAATTACGGAAACCTCAGAAAAGGCTCACTTGGCACAGAAGCTCTGGAAGCCCAAGGAATGCCCTCGCAAGATCTCATGGGACAATTCAAGTCTCTGCAAGATCTCACAGGAGCATCCCTAACTTTCCAGAGTTGGCACAGCAAGCAGGCCTCCACCCCCTCTGTCCCAAGCCAGGTGGTGAGCTTAAAAGCCCTTTTTGCACTGGATAACCCAAGTGGACCAAGCATGCAAAGAGCTTTTAACTCTTCACCTTACTTACAGGGCAAGGCCCACTCAGCACACAGCCTCTTGAGAGTGCTGGGGATGCTCTCTCTCCCCACAGCCTGCTGGCCATGGGGCAGCTCCAAGGGTTTGACCATGCACAATTTTTGGGTATACGTGTTACCATTGGAACCCCCCCCCCCAAAAAAAATAAGGTGAGTGATTACTGCATGCATTTATATGAACAGCCTTGCTGGATCAACACAAATATCTGTCCACTGCATCTTGTTCAGCAGCCAGTTTGATGTATCTAGATTTTCACAAGCAAGGTATAAAGGTAATGGCCTACACAGTTTACTCACACCTGTGGATACTTGGAAGTCACTTTTTTCAGATCAATTTACCAGAATTGTCCCCTGTGGTCCAAATCTATACTACAGGTTGGTATAATGGCATTGTGATACTTCCTTTATATTAAATACCTTCCCCACTATTTCCAACATTGAATTTTCCTTTTTCACTGCTAAAACATGTTGACTTTCCACTGAATAACTCACTACGACATCAATTTTTTTGTTTTCTAAGCAGCTGAAGCCAAAGTAGGTATTATCAACTGATACATTAAGGTCCCGTCCCCCCCCCCCCCGCTGGTGTGGGAATGGGGTTGTTCTGGGGTGCATCAGAATCATGCACCAAACTTCATCAGTAGCTGTCCTGTATAAACCAAGTGATTGTAATTCGAAGTAACAATGTACATGTGCATTTGCATAGCAAAACAAGACGAAAAGTCCACAGAGCACGACTGGTCAATCTGAGAGGGGCTTGAATGAGGACTGTAAGCCAAGAGAGACAACATTAGAGTTAATGGAGGTGGTGCAAAGCAGAAAATCCACAATTTACTTGATTTTGCCCTAGCAACCTGCAAACTGTTTTAGTGCAGCGGAATGAGTGAAAGGCGAAAACTTACTTTCCCAAAGCAAATGAGTGAAAGGCGAAAACTTACTTTCCCAAAGCAAAGCATTCCAGTCTCACAGTTGTTCCTTTTGCAGATGGAACCATTTCTGGGAACTGCACTTCTATTTTCGGCTCATATTCACCCATCACTCCTGCGAACATATAATGGATGCTAAAATTGGCTTGAATTCTGCATTACATATCCCCAAGTATGCCTGAGTTAACCCAGGGCAGTTTTATACATCATTACGTGCCCAATTAATCTGTTCATTTCAAAGAGGACCCTTGTCTCCAAACAGCCACACACCGTGAGGCTCCCTTCCCCTATTTACTTCCAGAGGAAAATTTGTTTTGCAGTTCTCAGCCATCTGCCTAAGATTACATCTCATCATGCCTCTTTGCTTTTTCATTTTTCTGCATTCTTCTTGTGAAAGGAAAGTGCTAATAAAGTACAATCAATGCCTTTTGGAGAAAGTAATGCAGAGCAAACAACTGTTGATAAAGCACTGCCAGCTAATCAAAGCTCCTATTAACTTTTAAGGTGCAATATCCTCTAAGGCGCTACAGCGGTTGTGTAGTTTGCTTAAATTTTACTATGTTAGTAATTTGACCATTACATCATAGCAGTTGTTTTATTTTATTTTTTAAAAAAAATCATATTAAATAATGCACATAAAAAGTAATTCTATTTATACTAAATCAACACTTTTCTTACAAACCGAGTAGCTTCCATAACCCTTTAAATACAGTCAAAAACATGTATATGGTATCCTAATCTGATCCTTCTTTCTGAGCATTCAATAATGCCCAGCTTCAATAAGACTAAATATTTAAGCGCAGTAGACGTTAGGGAAGCCTGTAGCCATAAGAAAGTAATAGCTGCATGTGAATTAGATTCAGAATGACCACCTTTGGGAATGTAGTTCAGTGGTCAGCTGGATAGCCTCTGGCTACCCTGTGCCTTGGGATAAGGTCCGCTATTTAGACAATGTGCTGCTATGGGTTTTGCCTAATTGCCCTCTCTTTGCTGGATGACTGGCTCATAGTCCAGGTGGCATGTTGATGTTTCATCAATGGAAGCTAATGACAGGAGTAGAGGTAATATCTGCAGATTGCTCTCCTGCTGTTGAAATGAAATACCAAGTCAGGTTTGCAGGAGGCAATAGTGCTGCAGCTGAAGAACGGGGACAACTAAAAGAGACAGAAACACACAGAGAGGGCCGACAGTTTCACAGATGGGAGTTAGTAAGAAAATGGGCTGCAGAGGGGGCTACAGAAGTCGCAACTCTGATGCAGCGTGCTTATTTGGGTATATCTGATTTCACAATGCCTTGCTTTGCTTTTATATGCTAAATCATGGTCCCACACTCAGGTACTTATAGCTGTTCTTACTGTCCCTTCCTTGCTGTGTGCATAGAAAAGAGAGCACTCCACATCGAATCCCGAAGGCGCTGTTACGTGGCTTGTAGTTTTCTTCTTGTTCTACTGCCAGTACTGCTCCAACAATGATGATGGTGATGGCGACAACCAATTCCTACTGCTGCTACCACCACAATTGACTATTGATAACAATAGCAAGCTGAACAGACAATGGCACGATTCCCCAGGGAAGGAGGGGGACGAAAAGAGAACAGAAGCATCCATCTAGTAACAGGTGAGAGAGTGACATGAAACCAGCAGGTTTAAGGATTTGAAGGAGAAAACGCATGGGGCATAATGAATGGGGAAGAGAAGAATTTGCTGTACCTTGTAGCCTCCTCTTATAACCTCAAATGATACATTTTCCAAGTAAGTATTTGGAGATTCTCATTAACTGTTGTGTGTAGACTCCTGCTGCTGCACACAATGATCAGTAGGCTATATCTGTATCTATAGACTATATCTGTAGGCAATCTTGCATTGGGTATGGAAAGGAAATAGGGCACCCTTGATCCCCTCCTAAAACAATACACAGAACATGAGCGGGAGGTGGGGTGGGGGAGAGCACCAGCTTCTCCTGAGCTTCCTTCTTCCCAAACATAGTTGGGAATGTTTATGTATGCAATTTGCATGTGCATAACTAGGAATGTTGCCGACAAAGGTCCGTATAGTTAAAGCTATGGTTTTCCCAGTAGTGATGTATGGAAGTGAGAGCTGGACCATAAAGAAGGCTGATCACCGAAGAATTGATGCTTTTGAATTATGGTGCTGGAGGAGACTGGAAAAAGATCAAACCTATCCATTCTGAAGGAAATAAGCCCTGAGTGCTCACTGGAAGGACAGATCCTGAAGCTGAGGCTCCAATACTTTGGCCACCTCATGAGAAGACTCCCTGGAAAAGACCCTGATGTTGGAAAAGATGGAGGGCACAAGGAGAAGGGGACAACAGAGGATGAGATGGTTGGACAGTGTTCTCGAAGCTACTAACATGAGTCTGACCAAATTGCGGGAGGCAGTGGAAGACAGGAGTGCCTGGCATGCTCTGGTCCATGGGGTCACGAAGAGTTGGAAACCACTAAACAACAACAACAACTAGGAGTGAGTGCACAAAATCTATGCAGCCATAGATTTCATACCATGGGGCAGCCAATGTATCTAGGCCTTCACTGGAACCTTGAGTAATTTGTATTAAGTATCCTGTGCTTAGTGGTGGACGTTGGGGTCTTAAATTTCAGTGGTGCCCTATGCGATGCCAAAATTCAGTGGCCACCCACCTCTAGCCTTCCATTATGCATCATAGTTGTGGTGCCCCCGAGGCTCCGCACCCAGTGCGACCAAACCAGTTGTACTCCTCTAAATCCGCCTCTGCTGTGCTGCCCTAGGGGAGACCGCCCCTAAGTTTTACAACTGTCATAATTGCTAAATAGATTTCCTACAACTCTGATATATAAAGTGTAACGTGGTGCAGGTTTAGAAATAAATATATAGAGAGACCCCTTTCCCCTCACACCTCCAGATAAGGAAATGCTTTAATTATAACCACAGCTTTCTCAGAAGGAATGTGGGTTAATGTTGATATGCATGCTACTTTTACTGTCTATACTGCTTCAACACAATAACAGGTTGCCTTTTTCCCATTCACTTTGCTTCAAAGACACTCCTTCGGTACAATATAAAGTGCAGCTGCCACATAAAATCAGTCATCTAAACAAACTATGCTAAGGATACTTGTATGGGTTGCATCCTAAACAGCCAAGGAACACCAGTCACTGTCAGTATCCTGTTTCTTTCAACATGCTTTCCAAAGGCAGCATATGTTTCTCCAAGCTTTTCAGCATTCATCCTTTCAAAGTACCAAAAAGAAAAAGAAAAAGCGCCAAACCAGTGCTGCAAGCAAAACATGTGATAGCCCAACACAGATTTAGACTCTAGGAGCCTGCAGAGAGAGTGCTAACTAACAGGCCACATGGTTGTGGAAATCTACAAAAAATTAAAAAAAGGAGCAAGAGATCGGATTGTACACAGCAGTCTGCCTACTTGCCTATTCTCCCCTCTTATCCACGCAGCAGAATTTATCATGTTATGAGAGTGCTGTGAGAATGTGAATGGTGAGACCTCAATGATCTCTACAAACTGGGCAAATGGACAGTAAATAGTGAAATGCAAATTCAGTGTAAGCAAGCCTAAAGTCATGTGCACTGGGGCAAAAAAATAATTGCACATATACGTTCAGGGGTCTGAAGCATGTGACCAGGAATGAGACCTTGGAGTTGTGAGTATTTCAATGAAGATGTTGACCTAGTAATCTGTAAAAAAGTTAAATTCCATGTTGGGATATCATTAGGAAAGAGGCTGAAAAGAAAACTGCCAATCTCTCTCAATTTTAGTGTAACAGAAAATATCCTAATGGCCACCCCCAGCAGCTTTATATGACTCAAAGAAAACAAAAAAATAAAATAAAAAATTCCTTCCAGTAGCACCTGAGAGACCAACTAAGTTTGTTCTTGGTATGAGCTTTCATGTGCTTGGTATGAGCTTTCATGTTATCTGAAGGTATCTGAAGAATTGTGCATGCACACGAAAGCTCATACCAAGAACAAACTTACCGTAGTTGGTCTCTAAGGTGCTACTGGAAGGAATTTTTTATTTTATTTTGTTTTGACTATGGCAGATCAACACGGCTACCTACCTGTAACTCATAAAAAACAATCAGGGAGGGGATGTGCCAGTGAGGTGAGTGTTGTTTAACAACAACAACAACAACAACAACAACAACAACAACAACAACATGCCACCCATCTGATTGGGTTGCTGCAGGCACTCTGGGAGGCTTCCAACAAGTTATAAAAACACAGCAAAGCATCAAACATTAAAAACTTCCCTAAACAGGGCTGCCTTCACATGTCTTTTGAAAGTCAGATAGTTGTTTATTTCCTTGACATCTGATGGGAGAGCTTTCCACAGGGTGTGTGTGACTACTGAGAAGGCCCTCTGCCTGGTTCCCTGTAACCTCACTTTTCGCAATGAGAGAACCACAGAAGGCCCTCAGAACTGGATCTCAGTGTCTGGACAGGGCCAAAGCCATTTAGGGCTTTAAAGGTCAGCACCAATGCAGGTGCAGCAGTGGATGTGCTAGGCTGGTGTATGGCCTTGGTAATGATCAGGATGCAAGCAAGTACGGTAAACTGAAGTCTAAACCACTGTTAGAACAATCAGAAAGTGCTCCTTAAAATCTATGACCCCTGCTTTAAAAACAAACAAAAAAACCACCTCTTTATTTGCACAATGTTTCTCTTGATTACTATAGGGAGGTGTTTATGGACTAATTGAGGAGTTTCTGAAAGTATAAGTATAAAAGTGAAGTCCAAACATGAAGACAATTCTTGCTAGGAAAGACAAGTGCATAGAGTATTTTTTTTAAAAAAAAAGTTTGTACCACACAGACTGCCTTTTATATACTTCTCGTCACAATGAAATAAATATACCATCTCTATAGAGGAGTCACAAACTGGCCTTATATTGATCCAGGGAACAAAGTCTACTTTTACCATTGCTTGGCTGCCCCCATTTATATTCCCTGCGGAGAAAATGCTACCTGGTATTGAAAATGCTTGACCAATGGGTTAAGGAACATTTTCTGATTGTACCATACAATAGAAAGAAACAGCCCAATTTAAGGAAACAAGAGAATGAACTATTGCTTTCAGGAGGCACTAAAGTAACATCTGAAGATTTATATTTTAGGAGCCTTGAGTGCACAACTGTTTGTAGATGTCATGTCTTGCACAAAGGCTGAGGTGGGAACAGGTGGGAACATTTAACAGAGCTATTGGCATTTTACACAGCTTTCCACTGTTTCTTCTAGATGCGAAGTAGCTACTTTTCCAATATCCTTGGGGAAAATGACTAGGGGTGGTATTCAACAAGGTTTTGTTCAGAGAAGACCTACTGAAAATAAGTTTGACTAGTCAGGGTCATTAATTTTAATAGGTGTAATCCAAGTAAAACTTAATTGAATACCAAAATACCACCCTATCTATCCAAAATCTCTACAAACTCTTATGCCAACATTGTATGGCTAAATTATAAGTTCCAAGCTGTTATATGACATGGGACAAAAGCTGCCATTGCCACCAATGGCAGTTTCCCTGCATTGCCACATCACAGCTTTGTAGTGCAATTTTTCATTAGGACCATGGTGTGGGAGAAAAAGGTTTAAAGAACCTATCATTGCACCATGCCTCTAATCATGAACACACACACACATAAAACTGCTTTTTTAAAGGTGGGAAACATACGGAAATACAGATTGGGTATTTAAAGTAATATGCAGTCTAGTCCTTATTCTCTGGGTAATAAAGTGACATCTACCTACTTCTGGACCAAAGCAAAATAACTACCTCTTTTGATACTTTAAAAGTTTCCAAATACTTGTGTTGTCTGGAGAAGATAGGGATGGGGAAAGATTTCTTCTGCCATAGAATGGTGTATTTTCATCAATAAATACCTTATGTGCCTTTGTTCCTAGACCTATTATAACGGAAATAGTTCTAAACTGCATGACTAGCACCAAAGTGATGAATTACACAGTTCAGTATATTTTACATTAAATGAGAGAGGAACATTATGAAATTTCTCTTTGTAACACTTATTCATGTAATTGGGACATTAAACGTTGATGAATTTCCCTCTTAGTGTGCTAATTTAATGATGAAATGCTCTAATGAAAATAATCCGTCATATATATTGAGATGTACTGGACATGTCAAACTCAATTTTTTTAAAAAAAGAGGATCCAGATGTTCCTGTCAGCCTGTTAGAACATGCATGCCTTGCAGTTTGCATTTCATTGCAACAAATGCAAACTGCAATTCGCTACTGAAAGACCGGGGCCTTGCCAGTTGGCCTCTCAATACACTGGAGTGTATGAATAGTCAAGTGTAAATTGCATTTAAGCATGTGAGCTACCAGCAATGGGGAGAGCTGGAATATGAAAATTATAAATTGAGGTCTCAGGCTGTTCTGTGACAAGCCTAATGCAAATTTAAGCTGTCTTCAATGATACTAACACTTCAGCCTCAGGGAAACCTGATAATCTTGTGCTTAAATGAACGCTGCTGATCTTCCCTGTTGAACTCAACAGTGTTTCCCAGCACATCTATAATAAACACTAGAATGCACTTCAAGTACATTTCAAGTACATTTTACATGAATGACTTCAGTAAGGTAATTGTAAACATGCCAGAGTAGGTGCAAAGCATGAATTCCTAAGAGAAGCGCTCATGGGTAACTGACTTCAAAGTCACCACCGTAAGCAATCATTATATTAAAGCGTTATTTCCAGGGTTTCATCAGGTATGAGTCCGAGACTTGCTTCCTTTGAAATAAATGCTTTGCTTTACAGAAATGCAAGGGAAGACAGTGATTCTTTGCCACTTCCTTGTGATGTCTTATCATGGCCAGAGGCCCTTGTTTAATTATTATTATTAATTATTATTAATGTATATATTATACTGTTATTCTAGTTCATTTTCCTTTGCCAATACCAGAGGGAGTGCTACAGCTGCCGCCGCCAACACCCATTGTCCAAGGACACCACATGGCTACTACAGAGGAGGTCACTTCCCTGCTCTCCCATTCGTCTTAAGTGATTATCCCTTTGCTTCTGAATATTACAAGTGGATTCCATTTCTTGGGTGTGATATAGAATAGCAAGTTGCTTTGGGTTGCGTTGGGCAAGATAAAATGACTAACAAATTTAATAATGAACAACAATAACAATAACCCATTGTCCTTTCTTTCTAAGACTCCTTGGTACCTGTTCTTTGGTAGAAACACACCAAACCTAGTCAGCACTTAACAGGAAATCTTACCATCATTTCTCAAGATTAAAGGTGTAGGAGGTCCCAGCACTCTGTTGTTAGTTATAGTGTTTGTCACTACACAAGTGTAATTCCCCACATCAGATTTCTCCACTTTAGCTATGTACAAATTTCCAGTCTCCTGAGAAACAAAACGACGATTATCCTGATGCACAAAAGATGGGTATTCATTGAAGATCCAGGCATAGATCAGTTCTGAAAGGGAAAGGGGGGGAAAGACTATTAATATTAATTTTTATACAAATACTGCAAAACTATAATCTTGATTATATAATGGAATCATAGAAACGCACAGCCAATTGAAGCAGTTACCATGAGGCCTATGGCCATGTGAATCAACTCTGAGCTAGTCAAAAAATGATCAAAACTTTGCTTAGGTGCTTGAAAAAATTAAAGGTTTAAGACATTTAAGAACACAGGAGCCATAGATTAGACAAAGTCCAACATAGTCCATTATCTCACAATGACCAACCAGAAGCCTGCCTATAGGAAGCCCACATGCAGGGCCCATATCCAAGAGCTCTCTCTGCATGCACTTCCCAGAGTGTTGGCTGGGCAAGAAAACGTATCATATATAAAATGATAATTTCTTGGATCCCAAGATGAAGGTTTGGTTCAAGTACTCTTTGATGAGAGAACCCCAGCAGAGATTTGAAATTATAAACATGCAGCAAAGTAAATCTTGGGAATATAGGCTGCTAGACCTTTAAAATATGCCCTTTTAAGTTCCTTCCAAAGTTTCCTACTTCCCTTAGTGTAGAAGAAAATAAAACGTTTGGAAAGTTAAAAATGGATTACTTACAAATTCTTCAAAGGTCAGATTCATGTACTTTTCCATACAGCATTCAGAAAATACGGGCAACCAAACATAGGTGAAAGTTCTTAAATCATTTGTATACAGACAAAAGGATTGGCTTCCTAGTGACTGTGATGATACCTCTTAGTGAATCAAAAGCTTGCAGTTCTTTGCTCCTCTCACCCCAACAGTCAGCCAGACCCACTATTTGTGATATGGCTGAGCTCCTGCCACACCTGCACCTTCTCCTGAAATGGATGGGGCACAGCTGCCCCTCTCCTCCCCCCACTCACACAGAGAAGGGGAAATGGCTGCAGTTTGTTCATGACTAGTTGAGTCTCTGTCTCCAGTTTGATCATCAGTCCTTCGTCTACCTTGTTCCCTGGTGCTCCAGAGTCTTGCTACAAGAATTCCCAGAGAAATGTGAGCCTAACAGGCAGTGAAAGGATGTCCTAATGTATCTTTCCCCCTACTTAAGCACTGTTAATAGAGCAAGCAGGATCTCTGCATTGCAACCTGCAAAGTGTGCTGTTCCAGAATACGGAACAGGTGCAGGATTAATTACAGAGCCAGGGGTCTGCAACCTTTAAGACCAAAAGAGCCACTTGGACCCGTTTCCGAAGGGGGAAAAAACCTGGGAGCCGCAAAACCATTGCGACATTTAAAACAAATATAACACTGCATTTTATTTTTAAAAATCCGATTTAAATAAAAAAAAATCCGATTTAAATAAAAAAATAATCCATTTATTTTTTAAAAAAATTCATTTTTATCCACCCTGGGGACCACTACCAGGCCACAGCCTGGTCCAAGGTGGGTTGCAACAGCATACAAATATTTGATTATTTATTTATTTATTTATTTTTTTTAAAAAAATGAGTCCTCAACTGCACACTTGTGTTAAATGTTTGTCCCATGTCTAATTGAAGACTGCTGGCTTTTACAATAATGTTAGTGTCTTTTACCCTTAATATTCCAGACCAGAGGCTATGCTCACCTCTTCCAACCTCCTCTCTTGCTAAATAAAGCACAGAATTGCACCAGAGAAGCCTGTGATGTTTGTGCTGACTTGCATACAGGTGGCTGTAGTAGTTCGTAGTGTTCAAACCTTTTTAGGGGAGTTCCCTGCCCCCTTAATGACAATGGCGATAGATTTTGCACATGAACACAGATCCAAGTTAGGACTCCTCTCTTCCACGCCAACAGGTACTTTGTCAAGGCTCCCCTAACACACACTCAGGACAGAGGAAAAACTGCAAAACGTCCCGGCCTTGCTCCGGGGCGGAGAGAGACACGCGCCCGCGAGAGCGCGGTCTGATGCGAGCGGAACCAGGAGTGAAGGAGGCAGCGGCAGGGAAACAGGCAACGCTTCCTCGACCATTTTTAAAAAGAGGGCTTCCCCCCTCGCCCTCGCCTGCCACCCGCCGCCCCTGGCCCAGCCCACAGCTGCCTACCTCGTCGTCGCCTCAACGCAGCAGCCAGCAGCCTTCTGAGAGGAACCGCAGCCAGCCCGCCCCCGCGGTCCCACGACCCAGCCGAGGAGTCCTGGCCTCCAGTGCCCGTGCAGGCACGCGTCTGAAGGCCCCCTTCCTGCCCCCATCCTGTCCCACCTCCCAGGTGCCTCTGGATGCCGTGGGGTCCCACATAGCTGCCGACCCCAGAGCTCCCCTGTCCGCCCTGAGGCCGCCTCCCACGCTAGGAAGACTCCCGGAGCTGGGCAGGGTTGGTCCCGCCAGGCAGGCTTGGGGGGGCGGCCTCTCCCATGGATGCCTGCTTCGGAGGCGGAGGCGGGGTCTTCAAAGTTCCCCCTCCTGCTCGCCCAGCTCCATCTCTTCCCGAAGAAGCACGCGCGCCTCAGGCGCGCTCCCCGCCAGAGCCCTCAGCTGAGCTGCGCCACCTCTACTGCGTCCCCACCGCCTCCAAGCCCCGCTGCCCCGCTGTTCAAGGCCAGGTGATCCTGGATACGCCCCTGAGCAGCGCCCTCAGCCTCCGGAGGGCGGGCCGCCGGCCAGCTGGAGGGCGGTCGCTTCCGCTGGCCAGCTGGAGAAGTGGGCGGGCGTATCTGCCCCGGAGTGCCAGAGCCGCGGCAGCCGTGTAAAAGAGCCGCATGCGGCTCCGGAGCCGCAGGTTGCTGACCCCCGACAGAGACCAACCCAACAGACCACACCCACTTTTGAAAGCCAACATCTAAAACATCCACCATTTCCCTAAATACACAAATGGAAACTGTTTGCATATACAGACATCTGTTTAGCCAGCATCTATTGACTGCTTGGAAATTTGCATGATTTGGAGATAATGTGCCCGGTTCCCTGTGGTTAAAATCTCCATCTGATTCTTCCAGTGAGCTCATCTTCTTGGATTAACAAAATAAACATTATTCAAGGCCTCCCCCCCCCACGCCAAATAGGCTTCATATACAGATTTGGTTTGATATACCCTTGAGGGCAAGAGAAAAACAAGCCTGTATAGTAAATGAAGTTGTAATCAACTGTGTTATGACTAATTATATAACACTCTCAAATTTATAGAATATATTTGGAAAATATCCAAGAAGGAACACAAGAATAGTGTTTAGGTTAATTTACTACAATCTCATGAATATAAAGTGAATACCCCAAACACCCTGGATAGACTCAGGAAATTAGAGAACAACAAGATGTTGCCTCTTTATAGGAGGAACACTAATTATAGTGAAAAAGTGTGCTCTTATTTTAATACTCTCTAATGAGTCGTCATTGTAATTGACCTCAACTGTTGTGATGCAATTTGCGAATATACTGGGCTCAATCCAACACAATAATTTCCTGCAGGATCGACCACCATTCATCTCTCTGTGACTTGTGTGAGCCTATTATGCTCTAATGTTCCATTGTTTGCCGACATAAGATAAAGGCATGTAGATTGTTGGGCTTTTATAGTAATAAAACCCCCACAGGGCTAGAGACCCTCTTCATAGACTTTTTCTTTTTAAAAAAAGATATGATAATTATGTTTATGTGGGACTATCTAATCATTGTATTTACACATGTGAATCTAATTATGAGTAACCCCACGCTGATGTCAAGAGGATACTCAGAGTAAACAAGGTAACACTTCTCAGCAGGCTTAAATTTTCCAGAAAGTAATTAGCATTTATTTTTTGTTTTAATTTACACTTGCCAAACAATTAACTAGTTTCTATGTAATGCAGGCAGCAGTAAGCAGCCATTCCTACTTTTCTATGCACAGGGAGGTTTTTTTTTGTTTTTTTAAAGCCTTCATTTATTCTCCACAGACCCTACACTTCTCATCAGAAAACAAGGAAGAATCTGGGAGCACAAACCTTTTCGGCAGCGCTAAAACAAGACAATTCACAAGCACCCTTCACAAGCTTCCCTTGCCGTAAAGGGGAGCTATTCTACTATGGCACAATGCCACGCGGCAGAGGAGCTCCTTTGAAATCTGTGACCACATCAGTAGGGTCAAATACATGCCTCTTATCAATGAAACTGGCCTGCTACTGGGATGGAGAATGATTGCTATGTAGGGCCTATGCACCTGGTTCTACACAGGCATTTTTTATTCTTCACACATGTACTCCTTCAGTGTTGGGACACTGCACTGAAATACAACCCATACAAGGCAGGGCATTTGGAGGTTGTCACATCCTGCTTCTGAAATGCAAAGTTGAGGCATGGCATTGGCACCACAGTAAACAGAGCGCAAGATACTTGAGGGAGTGGATTTACATGTTCACACTGAGAGCATCCCCCATGTGCAGCACAGTGAGTCACTGCCAATCATTGTGCTTTATCACCTCTCATCTACATTTCTGTTTTAGAGTTTTTATCAAGATGATAAAACAAGATCTGCTGTAATGGTGACTCAGCGCATGGTGACTGATGCAGGAGGTGATAAGTGCACACACCATATGGATTAACGTTGCAAGAGCTTCCTCATGGAAAAGCTTAGTTTAAGGGTGTTATTTTAAAAAGAACTAGGGTGGCCATCAATGCTGTCAATTAGAGCAAATCATTCTAAATCTGATGTGGCAATCTGGAATTATTAAAAGAACGTGACTCAAAGTGAATAGTGTTGGCCTAACTGAAATTTTATAAATAGTTTTCTTTTGCCTCTGCTACCACAACACTGCACTATTTTTAAAGAAACAATAAACCGAACCAACCAAGTATCCCATCCTATTCATTTCTAAATCATTATTTTAAAAAAATCTAGCATTTTTAAAAGCATTAGCCCATAATATTTTCCTCAGTACTGTATAATCTGTATGGAACAAGGGTACCAAAATGATGGCTATTTATATTATTCTATCCATCTATAGGAATACAGAAACATACAAGTTATGACTGAATGCAGTAACAGCAGCATGTAAATATATGCTGCAAAATACTCATTTTGATTTCCTTAGAGATTCCCATGTGCTATTTGTGTCTGTTCAAACTTGACGGATTTCTTCTGATAAGGCTTCACATGCTAATTGCTCTGGAAGTGACAGGCAGTTCCTGTCCCATAGGCAATTTGTAACAACCGAGTAAACAGACACTTAAAATACAGCATGAAATGTCTTTTGGCTAGTCTGGCGAGCAACTGAAATACTATTAGAAGTTATAACAACAAGGTGTCTGCCAGCGCTGAGGATGCAAGCACAGCAGCAAAGCAATTTATGGCTTTTCAGATAGACAGTGCCAGATGTGCAGTAAAATTTCATGGAAAAATCTGGGAATTTTAGCCTAATAGTGTGTGTGTGTGTGTGTGTGTGTGTGTGTGGCAGAAATGGTGCTTGTTGGAAGTAGCTGTCTCATTCCTGAAAGAGCATTTGTGTATCTTCGCAAGTGTGCCACTTGATTAGCTTATTCACCCACACAATATAGCATCCTTGTCATCTATCTGTGAATTTCCTCCACTCACTGCTAAAGTGTACCCTTCCATTTACAATGTCTCTGGTTCAATCCCTAACGGGGAAACTTCTGTTCTATGGGTCTAATTAGAGCTCCCCATGTTGTCTGTGATACGGATTGACCCAAACCACACCTATCTGCCAATCAACTAACAATAAATGATATCAGACACAGGACAGGTAAACCTATGGGGCAAAACAGAAAAGGAAGAATCAGGAGCACACTTTGCATTCACTCCGTATTCTTCCTTTCAAGCTGCTGTTACAAAACCAGCATTTTTTAAAAAATAAAAATTGGTGCAATATTCAAAATGCATCAAATTACAGCTTGGTTCAAGAAATGTGTACAAAGGAAGAAAGGAAGAATCAGAAGCATACTTGAGTGAGCTCATGAGTCTTCCTTTGAAGTTGAATGACCTGTTGTCATGTGATTAACAAGTAGGCAGCATTGTCTGGATTTGCCCACCAACTCCTGAACTTGAGGAATACCAGTGTGGTATGCAGCAAGGATAATGAAACCTGCTTAGCCACAAGATCACTAGGTGACCTTGGGCCGATCATCAGTTGCCAGACTGACTTGATATAGGGCATTTCTCTGTTCTTGGCAGGATTGCACTCTCCCTGAAAGAACAGGTTCATAGTTTGGAGGTGCTCCTAGATCCATCTCTTGTCACTTCAGGCTCAGGTAGCCTCTGTGACTAGGAATGCCTTTGGTGGCCCCCACCATTATGGCTATTCTTGAATGGGGATAGCCTGGTCACAGTGTTTCATGCACTGGTAACCTCAAGACCTGATTACTGTAATGTGCTTTATGTGGGGTTATTCTGGGTCCAGATGGTGCAAAAGGCTGCAGTTAGGCTGGTGGTGGGGTCAGATTACTGTCAGCACATAACACCAGAGGTTAAAAGCTTGCAAAGGCTACCCATACATTACTGGGCCAAGTTGAAGGTTCTTGTATTAATTGACCTCTTGGACCCAGGATACATTAAAGACAGCTTGATAACTTATACTCTGCTCAATCATTAAGGTATTCAAGAGAGTCATCGTTGGTGGCCCTCCATGCCTTGCATCCTCCCCAAATCTGCTCTGGAGGTTGGGGTGAACTCCTAGAACAGAATTAAGGGGGAATGGGGGGAAGGAAAGGGGGCAAAAGTCCCATTGTGCTAGTGGTAATCCTTGCACAGACAAGAACCTGACATACTGTAGTGCTATGCTGAATAAAACCCAAATAACTTCCTTTTCCAGCTGTTCACTATCATAGACTTTGCCTAGTGTTTAAACACAAGTACCTGCTTAACACCTGAATTTTAATCTGATTACTATTCTAGTTAGTTCTCTACTATCCTACTAATATTTAAATTATCACTTTAACAGTTAATGGGCTGTTTCTCCCTGAACATTGTTGCTGCATGAGCCAGAAGTGCTTCCCTTCAGCTCTTTCACAGAGCTGCGTGAGCACAACTTTTCTTCTGTTCACAAGAGCTCCTTCCATTCACAGAAAAATGTTGGATCCCACCCGATAAAATCATATGGGCAAACTAGAATTTTTCACACATGTGCTGAATGCAGCATGTACTCTTGTGTATGGACATTTCACTGACCAAAGGGAATCGGTTTGCCCTAGATACCTCATTGTGAGTCTTTCTTTACATGCCCTGAGTTCTCCGCTAAGCTTCCTGTAACATGAAAAAGGGAAAGCAGGTTTTGTCAAAAAGTTAAACTCTTTGTGCACAAGGTCACAAGGTATTAAAAGCTGCTCTAAAGCTCTGGGGCGACAAAGCAGAGATGACACGGATATGAAACATGTTAAATTCCCTAATGACCCTCGGGCTCTCTGAGGGAAACCTGAACTATCCAAGCATTTGAAATCTGGAAAGATGGTGACAATGCTATGGATGAAAGGAAAAACAACTCTACAGATTCCTTTGGTGAAGGGCTGTAGTTCAATAACAGAGCATCTGCTTTGCAAGGAGAGTTCTCCAGGTTCGATAGCTGTCATCTCCAGGTAGGGCTGGTAAATTCTTTCAGTCTGAAACCCTGGAGAGCCAGTGCAGACAATACTGAATTAGACAGACCATTGGCATGACTTAGGCACCATGGAATAGCACAGTGGCAGTCAGACCAGCTCGGGATCCAGCAGATCCTGAGCTGGTTCAGGGCCCCACCTCCCCAACTTACCCTTGGAATACCTCCTTTTGGAGCTTTTCTACTTGCTCCTGCCAGTGCAGATCCCAACAGCAGGGCTCCTACCACACCACTCATTCAGCCACTGGTGGTAGGTTGGCTGAGCCGGGAGAGCTGGACAACCTAATATCACCACCCCACCCCACAACCTGGAATAAGAGGGGCTTGGGTTGCTCTGTAAAACAGGCCACTAAGTAAAATCACATTCTCAGTTAAAAACAAAATGAAAGAAAGATGTTTACAATGACTGCCTAAACCACAACAAGGAGGGGGGCAGTTGTATTTGCCAATGGAGGAAGTTTCACAATTGTGGGGCCACCACTGAAAAGGCCTCACTTGTCTATTGCACCTACCAAACTAAATTCCCTTCCAGGCAAGTCCACGAGAAGCCCCTCTGCAGCTAATTACACTTATTTGGCAAGTTCATAGGCACAGACTTTAAGTAATTTGGTCCCACACCATTGAAGACACTGCTGGGGAAACTTTTTCAGTCTAAGACTCATATTACATCCGAGCTTCCTTGCAATCAAGAGGCCTGATGCTCAAGGGGGATTAGAATCATATAGATTTAATATACACACGTGTGTGTGCGTGTGTGCGCACGCAATGATATTCTAAAGGACCACTTTAAGGACTGATATTATTAAATAAATTAAAGATTGCTTCTTCCCTCTGAGTCTACAGTCTTCTAACTTTCTCACTGGGAATCCCCTCCGTTTTATAAATCTTATACCCAAGCATGGTACAAAGACAGGTATAGATTTGGTTGTCTGTAGCAACTTAGATTTCATCATTTTTAAAATTAAAAGATGAAAATCTGCACTCAGTTGAATGTAGGGCCTCTGAATATACTCCTCAAACAGTACTGCAGCGTATTTCTGCATAAATTGAAGTTTCTATTTTAAAGAAAGTAAATCTGAATTCTGAAACAATAGGTTTCACTTGTGACGTGCAATGAATGGAGAAGGAAATATCTAACCTAAGGTATAATTTTAAATAGATGGTTTGTCAAAGTAATGTTCTTGGATACTTGTGAGTCTCTTATATTCATTTACTATTCTTTCTTAACAAAACTAGTTCACACATGGGGTGGTATTCAACTATATTTTCCTCAGAATAGATCGGCTGAAATTAATGAACATTACTAAGCTACGTCTACTCTGAGTAAAACTTAGTTGAATACCACCTGTGTACTCTTTCCCCACCATTTTATAACATGTAGTAAAATAACACATTTTCCATAAAACTAAGCAAATTTAAAAGGACTGTGATGATATGAAAAGCTATTAAAACACCATGATTAAATTCACTATAAAGCTAAATGGAAGACTCAAAATGTAAAAATTAATACCACCAACAAAAATGGGACATTCATAACTTTTATTAAAAATGGAATATTGCAATATGCAATTTTGGGTTTTACAAGGTCTCTTGAAGCAAAAAAGATAAATCAGCTCATTAATAACACCTTCAATCTGTAGTTTATCATCCCTCAATATTTTACCCCCAGTGAGTGGAGGGAAAATGATACCCTCTTAAACAGAGAAAGTTTTAGCTTTATAAAATATGAAATGTTAAGATGAAGCATGGAAAAACCACAGATGTAAATCAGTCAACCCTATTCTGTACCTGCCAATCACCAGTCTTGAATAATGCCTGATTGCCTTAAGTGTGCAGAGGCTACTTTTTCTCCCTTCTCCCTTTGTCTATAATACAAAGGGAATTTGTTCTGCAACGCCAGGTCCTAGAAGGCTCAGTGCTGTTGAAATATTTTATTAATTTATGATATGAGTAACCATGTAGTGAAAAAAGATAAATACCCTCTCACAGATTTGTTCCAAGAACCAGGTTGGGAGGTTTGTTCCATAGCAACCAACCAACCATATATGCCCTTCCCCAAGAGTACAGATGGTTGCAGCTTCAACACTGTACTGACAACACAGCAACTTCTGTTTATGGGATGCATAAAAGCCTGCCTGCTTCTTATACACACCTATTGCAGCACTGCTGCAGAAAAATAGTTTCAAGGCTTGCCACAGCAAAATCTCTGAAGATTCTAAATAGGCATACAATCCTTTGAGTATACAGCTTCAGCATTCAGGGACTTTACTTTAGGATTTATTCCTCCAGGACTGTCAGTATTTCATTCTCTCATTGCTGGATCCTTATTTACATTCCATACTGCTGGAAGTGTGAGAACGGAAACTCAGACAAGAGTGCTTTTGTTTTTATGCTCTTTGTTCTCTGCTTTCGGACAGAGAAGACGCGTGTGAGAGACACTGCTCACACCAGCCATGCATTGTTGTTTTGATTTGCTGTAAATTAATAAATTTTGTGATGCCACATGCCTACACAGCCTCGCTTCTTGCATAACTCTGCTCAGCGTGCATACAGCTCCGTTGGATGTATGTCACAGTTCTCCTGCGTACAGGGGATTGTACACACAAGGACTAGATATCAACCCAGATGTCAAAGAGAAAACCAACTACCAGCCTTTTAGGAGACATCTGAAAGCAGCCCTGTTTAAGCTTTTAATGTTTAATAGATTATTGTATTTTAACATTTTGTTGGTAGCCGCCCAGAGTGGCTGGGGAAACCCAGCCAGATGGGCGGGGTATAAATAATAAATTATTATTATTATAACCCGCATCTAGTTTAGCTGGCAAGTCGAAGCGTGTTCCCATGGTGTGGCTGCTGTCACATGTTGACAGCTTCTAGGAGCCACAGGTGAGAGCTAAGTGCAGGTTGGGGGTCCAAGGGTGACAAACTATCCCAGAGGAAGCAAAATATGTACTATTCCTCCTTGTAATTCCCACAATAGGAGAGTAAATATTTAAGCTCCAGGGATGGTGCAGATAATGAACGGTGGGAGGATCCAAGATCCCACCCAATCCACCACAACTTGCCTCTTTTAACACCCTGCCACTGCCAGAGCTTTTAGCCACTGTAACAAGGATGCCATTGGTATCACAACAGATAGGAGAGCCCACTAGAGTAGACAAGTCAATTATTTGGGCATCTGGCAACAGAGGGACTCCATGTCACTAAGTTGCCACTCATGGAGTCCTCTCTTATACTTCATAGCCATTGTGATGGTGAAAGTAAGTCTCAGCACACATCTTTCTTCTGGAGATAAACTGAAATGTTTGATTTAAAGGATCAACTTCCCCTTCACTAGCTGCTAAACTCTGCTTCTTCGGACATCTAAACCTCCCCAGCTTCACAGTACTTGGAGAGCAGATGGAGTTTTGACAGGTATATAAAGCTATACACTTTCTTGGGAGGTGTGCTTCACTTAAATCAGCATGGATGGAAAATAAGGTCTATATAAAGTATTCCTCGTAGGCACTCCAGATGGAGGCATGGAGAAGGAGACTGAAGTTATAAGGTATTCATTTTCTTCTCTCATATTATCTATTATTAATGGAATAGAAGCAGATTTTGCAAGTTTTCTTTGCTCACTATGGATGAAGGAGCAAGGACACAAGTAAATTTATGGAGTTGCTGGTTATCTTTACCTTCCAATGATTTTCCTGAAATGGAGGGGGAAGAATTCACAGCTAAAACATTAGTATTTTGTTACAACATTTCTTTGCAGTGTTTAGTGTCCTAGATTAATAGTCCCGGGGGGGGGGGAGGCTTGGCCCACCTCCCCAGGTTAACACTGTTGTTGCTCTTGTTTGCTTTAAGCAACATAATTGTTTTGATTACAGTTGATAAGAGTGTAACTCTATTTGTGTAGACAGATATGTGCAGCACCTCTATTGCCTTGCACCGTAGGCAGTGGACATATAACAGCATTTGCCCTGATTAAGTGATGATTTCTACACTGTAGGAACCACATAAAAATGCATTACTGCTATCCACATTACAAAACACATGGCAGGTTGTGATAGAGGACCATGCACTGTGCAGCATGCTGTCAGGACAATGCCTCAAGGAGGCCAAATCGAACAGACCAGTGCTAGATTTATATTTAAATCTTCCAGCCACGGAGAATGGAAGACAGACTCTTAGCACTGTACTTAACGCATCTACTTGTAAATTTCCATAGTAATTTCCATGGAGACTTACCTAACAAACTAAAAGGAGCTGGTATTTTGCCTGCATTCCCTAGCAGCAACGGGACATATTGTGTACATTCTAGACAGCTTTCATAGCATCCACTCCCCCCCCCCTGTCAAGTGCTGCTATTCTTCACTTTTATATCCTTACACCACAACAGAGTATTAAAAAAAAGGAGTGACAAGGGGCCCAAAGCACAATTAAATAACCGTCAACTTTCAGGCATTTGCTAAAAAAAAAAGAAAAGTCTAAGAAACTACATCCTCCCAAATAGTCCCACTAAAGTCCTAGATTGCATCAAGTTACACCATCAAAATCATCACAACAGCATATAAAACAAGGGTAGGCATAGATCTCTGGGTGATTTGCAGTAGAATGGCAATGGCTTCTGACTACCAGGTTTTTATAGCGACGGCGACAACAAAATGACTCACCACACAAATTATACTTGGGGAATAACTGAGCTGGGATATAAGGGTTCAGGAGAATCCCTAAGGTACCTTGGATCTAAGTCAGGGCTTTGTATATGAATACAAGGACCCTGAACCTGGCTAAAACTCTAGGGTCTTGGTAGGTATTTATGGGAGAAGGTGATCCTCCAGGTAACCTGGCCCCAAGCTGTTTCGGAAGTGGCCACAGATCTGTTCAGAATTTCAAGCAGCATGATTATGTCTAAAGATGCAATTCTAAAAATACCATATTTTTTCTGTGTATAAGACTAGGTTTCCCCCCTAAAAATAATGTCAAAAATTAGAGGGAATCTTATACACGGATACATCTCCCTCCATTTTCTTAAATCTGAGTCCCCAAAAATAGGGGGCATCTTATAGACAGAAAAATATGGAAACTACTTGGGAGTAAGTCACATTGGGCACTTCTGAGCAATCCTGTGTGCATAAGTCCCACTGTACACAATATGATGTATTTCCAAGTAAGCAGGTAAAGGATTGGGCTGCGATTCATGAGCAGATACAAGCAAAATAATTATGTTGTTGTTGTTGTTGTTGTTGTTGTTGTTGTTTGGAAACTTGTAACTTACAGGTGACTTACAGGTGATCTGTGTCTGCATGTATCCCGACAATGACATAGAACAATGTAAGTGTGAGTCAGGCCAGTGTAAAGAAACAGGGGAGGACTGGCCTTCCAACATCTCAAGCTCTGAATGTGAAAGGGCAGACCACAAATTGAATTGAATATTGGCAGTCTTGTCCGCATATTGCACTGCAAACCCATCACAGAGGGCATTAGATGTCTCCGGGTGAAGACATTCTAAAGTGTGGTGGAAGTGGTTTGAAGAAGACAAGGTGGCAGCATTCCAAAGCTCATGTGTAATGTGTGTTCAAATCACTTCCACAGTACTTTAGAATGGCTGTCTGTCTTCATCCTTCGTCTCTAGGTAGAGACGGGCAGGATCCACTAGGATATTCATCAGCCAGAAAAAGCTTCACTAGATGACAGATGAGGCGCAAGCAAAAAAAAAAAAATAAGGATTTCATTGGTACAACTGCTGCCAGGGCAAAATATTTTAGGAATGCTTTATGTGGTGACTGGTCAGCTTTGATGGAAATGCCTTGGTTAGTGTTTCTGTCCTGTAAACTGAAACATTTTAGCTGTGATCAATGTAGTTCAGAAAGCATCTTTTCCTGTTTATCTGCAGTCTGGATAGCTACTTTTCAGCTGAGGGATGCATTTCTCTAGACTCCTGAGAGCCCCATAGTTTCCTCATCATCTCTCTTGTGAATATTATGGTGGGAGTGCATAATAACTTAAATTATTCATTATGTATAATATTTGCTGTGATCTTGCTTAGCTCATTTCTTTCTTCACAAATCACGCAAGAGCTGTTCCCGGCGTCTAAAAACTTTTCTTTTAAACAAAAAAAATTAATGCTCTTAAATATACAATAAATAATTTAGCAGAACAAACTGAATTCGCCAAACTACTCGCCTTGCCTTTCTCCTTCATGGAATATGACATGGGACATGAGAAGCCCGTGGAAGTTGCTTCTCATTTTTCTTTCTTTCTTAGGGAGGTTATTGAAAGTGAAGTGCAAATCATCATCATCATCAAAATTACATTTACAAAAGAATAGCTTCATGTGCTAAAAAATAATTACATTTGTAGAAATACTTTTCTCCCTGTTTCCAAACATCTGGAAACAATGCTCAATTAGATACACTTTAAGACATTCAGCTATACAGGGACTTCCTATGCATGAGCCTGTGTGGTTGGGATATATTTTAAATATGGGTGGGTTCGGATAGCATGCCACTTTCCATCAGCCCCAACTGTAGAATTGGAATGGACCGTGGGGGTCATGTGGTTCAACCCCTTGCAATGCAGGAATCTTAACTAAAGCATCTATGACAGGTGGCCATCCCACTTCTGCTTAAAAACCACCAATGAGGGAGAGTCCACCGCCTTCCGAGGGAGTCCATTCCACAGTCAAACAGCATAATGATCGGAACTGCAGTACAATAATTTCTGAAGTGCCACAGGCTCCCCATTCCTGCTAGCAGGAATTTGGTTTGCATTAAAAAAAAACAACCCTCTGAATACTCACATGTTTGTAAGGCCCTTCAAGACCACCCCACCCCATTTGTCCATTTATTTTTTAAAATAAATTTATACTAGTATACTTTGTCTACACTTACTCTGAGATGCTTACCCCAGATTGCTGGCCATAGGACAATCAGGCCCTTAGCCCTGCCCATAAAAGGTCAGCTGACTTTGGCTTCCCCAAAGCTGATGCCATCTATCACATGAATCCCTACAACAGCTTATGACACAATAGTGCTTAACCTATAAATCAAGGGTGGCCAACTCCCAAGAGACTGCAATCTACTCACAGAATTAAAAACCGGCAGTAATCTACCCCCTTTTTGGGGGTTCAGGTCAAAGCTGTTGAGCTTTTTTTAGAGGTGAGAAAAGCCCCGTTTTGGGGGGAGGGGTTCAGGGCAAAGTTGCTGATTTTTGGGAGTTCAAGGCTAAGCTGTTGCCCATTTTTAGGGATAAAAAAAATCAACAGATTGCTGGGGAAACGAACAGCCTCACTGAGTAAACACCATCTTCCGTTCTGCAGATCGTGCAACAATGGAGGGGGGGGGGCGAGGAGCCAGGGCCGGATTCTATTTTACCAACACTAAGGAAAAGGACCCAGAGACTGAGAGCGATCTACCAAAACCTCCCGAGGATCTACCAGTAGATCACAATCGACCTGTTGGACATCCCTGCTATAAATTAAAGCTAACAAATATTACTAAAGATTATGATGACCTATAATATTAATCACATTACCCAGTCCTCATGCCAGACATTATAGGGTTGCATCAATGAATGTGAGAGAAGTGCACTCTCTACTAATTAATTCTTTTTTCTTTTCTTTTTTAATAAAGGCACCACCATTGTATTTTGGACCATTGTAGGGTGGCACATTGAAATCAGCTGTCTCTCCACTCTCTCGGAGCCTCCTCTATCTTTAAAACTGTTAAAGATTTGACAGCTGTTCAATAATTGCCCCGGCTTATCTCCTACAAACAGGTTCCCTTCCCAGTCAATTGCTAGCTATCATAGTTGCTATAGCAACTGTAAACATTAATGATTACCCCAACATGCTATTGGGAATTTCAGCACATTTTTAACTTAAATTGCCTTAGGGGAGAAAAATCAGCCGCAGCTCCTATCTATGACAGGAGGAGATACTGCAAGACTGAAACCCCACTGTTTCTATATTTATGGCAGCTAAACCCAAACCTGTCTCAGGGGTGTCAGAAGGAAGCAGCCAGATGAGTTTGGTTTGAATCAAGTACATATGAATTCTGTTAGTTATGGAAAACCAAAGATGATTTCCTGCCCATAACAGAACAATTAGAAGACTGTGGGAATTGGCATAGGATTGTGGCTAAAAGATAGCGCTATGAATTGTAAGGCCCTTCATTCAAACCTAGCCCCTGTTTGTGATCATACTAGGTGGTTTTAAGGAAGCCACTCTCTCCCTGCCACAAATTTGCAAAGGTTGTGTGATAAGATGTGTGTGAAATGTTTTTAAGGCATTGTGTAAAAGCTAAGTAATTTCATTAGAAGTGCAACGCTATTAATCAAAGGAGACAGAGGTGACGCCTTGGGTCCAAGATTGGAAGGGCTGTGATGTGTGCCTGTGACATAACAGGTGTGGGGTGTGGCACACACACACAAATGCAAAGCTTGGAGCAGGCCAAGCACCTAGCCCAGCCCACTGAGCCTGGCGGCAGACTGGGTGAGCCTCCTGCCAGCCAGGCTGCAGCACGGCTGAGGCTCTCATTGACAGAGTAGGAGCTGCCGCTGCATACGCCACAACATCCGAGTCAGCGGCAGTGATGGGGGAATCAGCAGTGGCAACGGAGAGCTGCAGCAGGGCTCTCTGGCCATGGGAGGGATGGCCGCTTGCAGAGCCACAGCCACTTCTGCAGAGGGCCTTGTGGTGGCAGCAGAGGGAGGTAGAGGCAGCAATAGTGGCAGCAGGGTGGCGTGGGCAGCGCTCCACTTAGCACTCAGCCTCCTTTGCCCCCTCAATATTGGGGGGAGGGGGCTGAGCCCCGTTAAACAATATAAACAAGATTCCTCAGCACATAGTAGTTGGTGGCTATGGAAGGAGATATTCTACCACTGAACTCTAGCCCTGCATTCCATCAAATGAAAGGGCACAGGTCCATGGTAGAGCCATCTGCTTTGCATAGAGAGGGTCCCATGTTCTTTCCCACATCATTATTTAGGGTTGCCATGTTTTGAGGAGCAAAAAAGAGGACACATTTGCCAACTTCTACTTTTAACGATGGAGTGCTATGACAACTCTCATTTTACCTACCCATGAAAAAGAGGACATGTCCTGGAAAAAGAGGACATATGGCAACTCTAGATGGACCAAGGGTCTGACACAGTATAAGACTGCTTTCTATTAACCAGGCTCACTGTATAAGAAGATGGTCAGCTGGTCAGCTGTTAAAGGCAACATCCACTGCCCAGCAACTAGGCAGCTGGAAGAAGAGTTGCCTATGTTGCCTATGCCGGGAGATGTGCTGTGTAGAAGGGGATGGGCCCCCTACCATCCCTCATTCCAGGTGTCACTATGGCTGTATTTACACTGACCTATTTAATATTATAAGAATATTAGATATATCATTCTAAAACGTCACAGGGCATACTTGTAAAATAAGGTTACAGGTAGGCAGCCGTGTTGGTCTGCCATAGTAAAAAAAATAAAAAAATAAAAAAAATCCTTCCAGTAGCACCTTGGAGACCAACTAAGTTTGTTCTTGGTATGAGCTTTCATGTGCATGCACACTTCTTCAGATACACTGAAACAGAAGTCACCAGACCCTTATATATAGTGAGAGAGTGGGGAGGGGAGAGGTTTAGCCATCTCACCCCTTGCTTTTTCTTGTAAAACCAATTGCAGTTGTTAACAGTTGTCAACAGGTTTTCCACACCTATCAGCCAATCACCTATTCCCACCACCCTTCTGAGTAATACCCCTCCCCACTCTATCACTATATATAAGGGTCTGGTGACTTCTGTTTCAGTGTATCTGAAGAAGTGTGCATGCACACGAAAGCTCATACCAAGAACAAACTTAGTTGGTCTCTAAGGTGCTACTGGAATGAATTTTATTATTTTTTATTTTGTTTTGCAAAATAAGGGGTTTCTTACCTCTGTTTTTTCATCAATACACTGTCTCCCTACTGCTGGTTGCTCTGCAGCGCCCTCTGGTGTCACACTCTAATAATGCATTATGAATATTAAAAGTAGGACCTTCCTTAACGTTAAAAACCATGAGTGTAGATCCGCCCTATGTTGCAAGCAAAGCCAATGGAGAGAGAACTTCATGGTGCTGCTAGAGTGATCCATGAGATTCATTCAGTTGGTCTGCTGCCAGGCTGTGGATTTGTGGTTGAAGACGGGAGATGGCACATCCATCCCATTAAATATTCATATTAATTTTTAATTGTATTTTTATTGCTTCTGTTACTTCTTACATTGCATTTTATTGTCTTACTATCTGAATTTTATGGAGTTACAATTGCTTACAACAGGCAGAAAAAATCAATAAGTGGACTGCTAAGACCCTCGGCAATTTTCAAGTGGGCAGTCCTTGGGGAACAAAGTTCTAATCCTTTCCAAAGAGCTGTTCAGGGAAACGGGCATGGCGAGCCAGCCACAAGGTCTGTGTGGGGCTCTTAAAGTTTGATCCCGAGCTATACTTCAATTGGTAGCAAGGCGTCCCCTTTGAGAGACAAGGTTTCCTACAAGCTGCCTAAAACATTGCTTATTGGACCCTAGCTTCACAGAACCACTTTTGAAACAGGGGCTGACTTTGAGCTTTCACATTTCAGAGACACCCTGTGTGAGGCCAAAATTTGGCGCCCTCTTGCCTTTTGCTTTCCATTTTGCTCAATTCACTACAGCATAGGTGTGACACCCTGAGGTCCCCCCCTAGGCTTGGTGTCCAGTGTGGTGGAACAAGTCGTGCTGCCCTAAATCTACCTCTATTTGAGCCCCTCCAGCCTCATGAGTGTCTTGCTTTTTCATATCTGCCTCCTACTCTCAATATGTTGGTGGCATCCTCTGCTTTCTTAATGGTCTTTCAGACAAACGATGAACAATTGTGCAATGCCAAATTGAACCAAATCAAATCAAGACTTGTAAGCCACACCCACAAGAAGGAATAACTGAGGAAAAGTGAAAATAACGTATCAGTCTGAAATCCAGCTTTTGGGGTAATTTTTTTTTTAAGGAAATGTTAGCTATAAAATCAACATCAGGAATTCAAATCTTAGTTTTGTTCACCTTGTCATTAAAAATATGAATTTTTAAATACAGTGGTACCCCGCTAGACGAATGCTTCGCTAGACGAAAAACTCGCTAGACGAAAGCATTCGTCTAGCGGGAGGCTGCCCCGCTAGACGAAAAAGTCTATGGGGCTGCCTCGCAAGACGAAAAAATTTCGTCTTTTTTTTTTTTTTCGTTTTGCGGAGCGCGGCTCCCATTGCCGCTCCGCAAGACGAAAACCCCGCTAGACGAAAATTTTCGCGGGATGAATTATTTTCGTCTAGCGGGGCACCACTGTAACATGAATCATAAACATTGCACTCTGGCACGATACCGACTCCATTTTATTTTCTTTATGTTGATATGACAGTATTGCCTAATCATTCCGAATTTATACAGAACTTTCCCTACATGCTCAAAGTATATTATGCCATCAATTTTCAGGTCATTCGTCACTTCTGATGTCATTGGTAAGTTCTCCTCTAAACAAAAATACCCCAGGCTGACACCATCCAAGGAGCAGCATTGACAGGTTTCGAAAAACTACTCAACTCAACTGCAAAGCTGAGATAAGGTACCTCAGTGGCAGATCTTGTCAGCAGAAAAGAAAAAAGGAGAGGTGACAGCAAAAAGACAGCAAAGAACAAAATGTTGCTGTTAATTACTTGATAGTTACACATATCACAGTGGAACTGGTATCACCCTTTAAAATACCCATATTCTATGATATAATTTAAGAATTAGTTACAATAGCAGCATTTTATTTTTATTTTAATATGCATATCATACTGAGATTGGGACATAGACTTAATCCACTGGCTTGCTTTTTTGTTTAATAGTCCAAGCAGTTAGCCTAAAAGCCTCCTTTTATGTTTGCTTCAACAAAGCTAAGAGACCTCGTGTTTGTTTGGAAACATATTTCAATGTGACCCTGCTAATCCTTTAATACCATGCTTTTACTACACTTTGATCAGCCTATTGGTACACCTAAAAGAGATTAGATCAAACTGGTGTGGTTTTTTTTAAAGTAATGTTTGCGAACGTCCCTTCTGAAGTGCGTTAAGATTATGTAGTTAGCTCTTAAGGACAGAATGTCATAGAAGCCCTGGTGTCCCTTTGAGGTATAACAGAGTATGAATAAACATTTAGTGTTCCTGTCTGTAAGCATGTCATTACTATTATATAATATAGTGTTCACTAGAACTGAACACTGTACCCAGCAGTTTTTCTTTTTAAGCAGTGAGATATTATAACTTCCACAAATCAACAAGGTTCATTATTAATTGATAATGTGCATTCCAGTCTCAAAATGAAACATTAGCTGAAAAGGAAGAACAGAAATATAATTAGTTATAAAGCTCCCACTTCAGTTTAATTTTCCTTTGCAGGTAGTTAAGCAGTTGCAAATTTCCAAGAAGAAAAATTTAAACCAGAAATATAGGTTCTGCATGATGCGTGAGCTCGTGCCTTACTTAAAATTTTTTGGAGGGCATGCCACAATCTGTCAATCAGGAAAGCAACATAATTAACGGCATATTCCACATACTTTAAATATTCCCAGGGTCTCTGCAGAGTGAGGATAATATTAAAATTCCGTTTCCATGAATGCAGCATGCGTTATGGATGCCAGATGTCTTTCCCCTGACTGTCTGTCATGTGGCAGTCCAACTGGCATCTAAAGGTAAAATAGTAGGCGTTTGCTGGGAAGCTTGCAGTTTTCAAAGATTTAGTCAGTTATTAATGGGGAAAGTCTCTGGGTACTTAATGCACACGTGTCAGAATTTCAAACTTTAGCGCAAATCCCTAGGGAAAGCCACAGTGACAGATGTGTTCCAAGACAGAATTGCAAGTGGGCTAAGCAGTCAGATGGAGATCATTAGTCAGTGTGACAAGTTACACCTCTTGAGTGATTAAATGGTAACAACCACCAGTAAAAATACGCAAGTTATATATGTTTTGGTTAGCACAGCATGCATTTTCATATATGTATGTTATATGCAAAGTTAGAGGAAAATTGTAAGAAAGAATATTAGGTAGAATTGCTTAACCATCTCTGCTGCATAAATAGGTATAAATAAGGTAGGCAGCTTATTTATACCTATTTATACCAAAGGGGTTGGTGGCTCGAAGAAGCCAAGGCAGCCAAATTATATTCTCATTGAAGACAATCAAAGCATGCAGCTGTTCTACAATTACGACTTTCAGAAGCCCCCAATCACTGCCATGTGGAGAGAATACAGAATTCAGCTGTTACAAAACAAAATCAAACTAGAATAAATAAATAAATTAATTAAAATTAATACAAAACCAAATTATTCTATAAACACTATGTGTTGACTGATAACCTCTATGAGACCTATCTGTGGCCTCATGTAGATTATTTTATTTACACTCCAAGTAGATCTGGTCCAAACTTGTTTATAGGACACAGACATTATTATTGCTGAAAACTCTGCATTATGGCACAGATATTCGGTAGTGCTTTTCAGAGACATGGGGAGATGGGGTTGGGGTGGGAGGCTTGTTTTATAAGCATCAGGTGAGAACGATCATGTTTTCCTGGGCTTTCACCTGGCCAGGTTTTCACTGCTGCTGCTGCTGTGTGTGCATAGTTTTGATAGTGGTTTCTTTTTTTATTTGCTTTATTACTGTTTTCAAGGTCACTGGTGGCAAAGGTGGTGAAGATGGGACAACTGTCAATGACCCCTTCGGCTCAGAAGGACCACCACTACTGCTGACCTGTCAAGGCTGGATGCCTCTCCAGAACTGTTCTGAGCTTCTCCTTTGCATCCAATGTGTTACTGAAGAGAGTGCTGCTATTGCAGCTTCTGTGCTCAGGCTTGCTCTCTGCTTCTGTGACTGGGTGCATAGGCACACTCAGGCTGCAAAGGCAATCCTGCATGTGCCTCACGAGGAAGTGAGGAGAAAGCAGTGGTATTAGAGGAACAGCGCCATGGGCTTGATCACACAAAACAGAAGCATGCTCACTGAAGCTAAGGGGTGAAGCTGGAGGTGGAGAAGAAAGCTTGCATGCAGGGCACACACAAGGCGGCATCTTGTTCTCACTGTGGCCAACCAGATAACTATCGGACACCTGCCAAGCAGGACCTTGAGCACAACACCACTCTCCCCAGTTACGTTTCCCTGCAACTGAAATTCAAAGGGATACCACCTCTAATACTGGGGGTAGTGCAGAGTTACCATGGTAAGAAGCCATGGATACCTCATCCTCATCCTCCAAGAATCTGACTAAAGCCCTTTTAGAAGAAGAAGAAGAAGAAGAAGAGTTTGGATTTGATATCCCGCTTTTCACTACCCGAAGGAGTCTCAAAGCGGCTAACATTCTCCTTTCCCTTCCTCCCCCACAACAAACACTCTGTGAGGTGAGTGGGGCTGAGAGACTTCAGAGAAGTGTGACTAGCCCAAGGTCACCCAGCAGCTGCATGTGGAGGAGTGCAGACACGAACCCGGTTCCCCAGATTATGAGTCTGCCGCTCTTAACCACTACACCAAACTGGCTCTCTTTTAAAGCCACCCAATATGGCAGCCATCACTCGCAGGAGCAAGATCTGTAGTTTAACTCTGTTGCGTGAATAAGTACTTTCTTCTATCTCTCCTGAATCTCCCAACATGATAAACTTTGTTGATGTTCATGAGTTCTGGATGGGATAGCCATCTTCAAATATTTGTGGGGCTGCCAAATGGAGGATGGAGCAAGTTTGTTTCCTGCTGCTCTAGTGACTCCAAACCAATGAGGACTCATATTACAAGAAAGGAGATTCAGAGATGCAGAGAATTAGATACTAAATTAAGAGGCACAATATTGTTCTACATTCAAAGCAAAGTGAAACAAACTACTGATTGGTCACTAAAAGAAGACCAATAGGTAAGGATCCTGAATGGGTAATAAAGAAAATACATGTGATGGAGACACCCTGCAGGCATTCTGATGGCTTCCTTGGGAGAATATCTAGTTAGAAATAAATACAGATTCTTTTCTATCTTATTAGCAGCTGCAAAATTGCTTATGGCACAATTCTGAAGAGGAAAAAAAAGACAATGTACCATCAGTTGATATAAAAATAAATCAAGGCTCTGGAATAATATAGTACTGTCAAAACTGACATACCTTATTAAATTTAGAGAAAGTAGAATAAATAAATTAATAAATAAACTGGGGGGAAAACTGAGTCTGGGTAAGATTATTACTTTTTTGGGAAATATCAAAATATCATGTATTTGGTTACATGCTACAGAAAAAGGGAGAAAACAGGGTGAGACCACCCTGACTAAATCTTTTATGTTTCAGACTATGAACCTTTTCAGACTTTACGTAACAGAGAAATCTCAGCCTTCTGTCACCCACATTAGTATAAGGAGAAAAATATCACTTACATCACTTACTCCAGAACAGACTATGTTTATTTGAACATGGCACTTTCCACCTTGACCACCTCCATGTTTCTGTCCAGTTGGTTGTTTTATAATGCTTATATATAGAAAGGAACCTCAGATTATATAGAGCCACCACTAAAAGACCGATAGGTAAGACAGGGGCAAACTCTAGTCTTTCAAATTTCAGTAGCGCCCTGTGATAGGCTAAAATTTGCCCCTCCTATATCTCGACTTCTGTTCTGCTGAATTCACTATGCCATAGTTGTAACTCCCTGTGGCTCCCCTTGGGCTTGGCGGCCAGAGCATTGGAACTGGTTGTGCTACCTTAAATCCACCTCTAGGCATGGACCATGCCATAGTGTGAAAATAAAGGCTAGTGATAAACAGTCTTCCTAACAAATTAATTAGCCAGGTATAGTAACAATACTGAACCTTCTGTTAGAAATCTCATGGAGAATTTAGGAGGGGGGACAGTCTAAACCATAAAACAAACAAGCAAAAGCAATAGCAACATTTCTCCCTCTACCTTTAATTGCATTGCTAGACCTGGTAAGAACAATTTTCAGGAAAAAAACAAATATGGAAGATAAATGGTTATCTTGCTCATTTTATCCTTCTGAGAAGTGTTCAACATTGCATTCTCAATAATTTAAATTTTGGCTGTGGCATCTCATAAAATATGAGTGAACAGCCACAAACTTTATAAAAACATCATAACCCTAACCCTTCTGAATTTAAACATACGGTTTTAAATTCATAACTGTAGATTCCCCTACCTGCTCTGTAGACAACAGCTGTCTTAAAAATTGTGATGGCAACATTAATAAACAGATCCTTACTCTGACATTTCTGACTGGATAATGTCATAATTAGTTCTTTAATAGTAAGGTTGTTTCCTTCCAGAACAAAGGCTTCGATCCTGAAAACCATGAACAAAAGGAAATTCACAGAAAGGAATTTTCCATACTCCTCTTCATCCCTACAGACACCTGTGCTGCCCTGAAAGCTCATCCAGAGTGCCAGGGGGACACTCCTGGGGGGGGGGTCACACTAGTATAGGGCTAGTGAGGGAAAGAAAAATGTGCAAAATCAGGGTGAGGCACCTTCTATGAGGGGAGTACACGGTTCTTAGGATCCAAGCCATGAAAAGCTAGCGGTATCTAATTTTGCAAGTCACACTGATAATGCTAAGCTTTATTGTCTTGATAAGGTTAAGACAGGCATAGGCAAACTCCGGCTTCCAGATGTTTGGGACTACAATTCCCATCATCCCAGACCACTGGTCCTGTTGGCTAGGGATGATGGGAATTGTAGTCCCAAACATCTGGTGGGCCTGAGTTTGCCTATGCTTGGGTTAAGCGATGCATTGTTACAAAATGCTTCTGAATGTCAAAGGAATTTAAACTCCTCCTCCTTACTTCACTTGTCTTATTCACAATGTGACCCTCAAATATCGACATTCTAGCAACTTCTGCACATTGGAAAGAAAGCATTTCCAAGAATATTACTGGGAATGAACAGAAAAGCTGCAATCACATTCTGTTAAGTTCCACGTAGGCTGCATTCACAAATGGGGTTTACTGTGTAACAAACTACTTTGTTAGTTTAATTGATTATAAGGCTTCCCTTTCCTTTTTTTTAACATTACTTTTCTGCGCACCACACACTCCTGTTTCATCACATCTTGACGATTATACCGTCAAGTTGCAGTAAATGTCATTCTTCCATGTCATTGCTATCCCTCTACATTCCAGCACTCTCCTAAGCTCCACCTTGTCGGCATGACTTTCTTCCCCAAAATAATAGCACACTTTCTCATCAGACGAAAAAAATAAATAAAAGGTTCAAGCCATGAAATGGACAGAGAGAGCAGTGCATGCCAGTATGCTTCTCAAGGCTCATCACATGAGCAGCTGTGATGTGAATCCAGGAAAAAGGCAGGAAAAACACTGTAGGAAATTCCAGCAGTTTTCTGGGCTGAGAGGGCAGCAAAACATTTTCTCTAGAATCAAATAACATGGAAAGGAGCACTAGATTTGTACTATATGCCACTCCATCCCATTAGTTTTCTGGAAGTGGTTTTTATGCCTTGTGAAAGCTCAAATATAATGCACAAAATAGCAACAGTTAGGGAAATGTCAGGAAAACAGAATAAACTGCAGTGTGAACACAGGTGTAAAAGCCACTTCTGGAACTATAGTAGAATATTGTGCAAGCTGAAGGTTCATTCCCGTGTTATTTGCATCCAGAAAAAAATCATTTTGGAAATAATATGGGAATGAATGCTAAACTTGCACTGTATTCCACTATACTTACTTTTATATCATGCAAAAGTTCAAATATAATGTGAAAATTAACAGCTGGGACACCCCCTTGGGGCGAACCTGCCATGTGACTGCAGTCAAAGACTCTTTGACCAATTTGTGAAAAGTATCAGATGAAAAAAGAAGAAGAAGAAGAAGAAGAGGAGGAGGAGGAGGAGTTTGGATTTGATACCCCGCTTTATCACTACCTGAAGGAGTCTCAAAGTGGCTCACAATCTCCTTTCCCTTCCTCCCCCACAACAGACACCCTGGGAGGTGGGTGGGGCTGAGAGACTTCAGAGAAGTGTGACTAGCCCAAGGTCACCCAGCAGCTGCATGTGGAGGAGCAGGGACGTGAACCCAGTTCACCAGATTACGAGTCCACCACTCTTAACCACTACACCACACTGGCGGGTTTAGGAGGGCTTGACTGAGCTACATGTATTTCTTCTGGAAGCACCTGTACCGGTGTGTGTGCTCTTTATATATGTAAGCAGTTTTCCACAAGCTAAACCTGAACATTCTGCATCAGATATGAATATATTCCTATTGCCAAAAGTAGAAAATCAGATAGTTACTTCATATTTAGCTTTCTTGAAGCTAGACTTCAACGCTGGCTGTACATTTCCCCATGTTGTCTTTTGGAATGGGCCACCAGGTACCATTTAGATTTGTGCTGTTTACCTATTTTATATCTTACTTAATAAAGCAGAGAGCTAGAACACTTCCACTGTTACACATTTCACACATCTCAGTGAATAATTGCCCCAGTGTCATGGCTGAAAGGATGCCCTTTCAAAGCAACGCTTAAAACTTTGAACTGTGCTAACTGAAGCTGTTTTAGTGATTTCTCCCGCTTTATCCACACACAGAGGAAATATGTTGCTCATACTTTCAGCCCTCATGAAGTAACATTGACATTCAATTGTCGATACATTTCCTGGAAAGTAAAGAAAAACAAACAAATAACATTTCTGCATTTATATAATCAAGTATAATCCCATGCTGGTTATTTTGTTTCAATTGTGGTGGGGGTTTTTTTAATGAGAGGACACTGCATTTGGTTGCAATGTTTAGTTAGTTACAACAGAAACCTATGAATATCTGTCAATTAAATTGGAACAAGGATTAACTGAGTACAGTAGCAATTTTTTTAAAGGTGGGATTCAAACTTAGCACCAATGCTCACACTGCTAACCAAATCTGCCTACAACCTCAGCTTCCAGACACTCCCCCCTCCCCCCCCCCAGACACCAAGACCTTGCCAGCCTCTCCATTAGACCAGGGTGGGGAATCTTTTTGACTTGTACCCTGAAGGCCAACTACAATAGGCGGGTGAGGCAATGTCCTCTGCTGTCAAGAGTTGCAAAGGAGTGTCAACCCCACCTACCCCCAATGCCCTTGGGCAACCCCTCCACTGCCTTCCAGCCTTGCCAATCTTCCCCTCCCCTTAGACCTCACCAAACTTCCTCTCCATTTGGACCGCTTCAATGCCCCCTGCTCACTGGACCTTCTCTCTCAAGGAGAAGAGAAGCAAAAGCGGGAAGGTGGCATAGGTGAGTTGCAGAGAAACACTGATGACAGGCCAGAGCAGCTCCTCAGCAACTGTCCTGCTGAAATGGCTTTCCTGCTGAGGTAGGAGATAGTTGCTGAGGAGCTGCCCTGCCCTGTTGCAACTGTTCTTCCTTTTTTTCTGCCTGCTTTACCTGCTGCTACAGTGGCCTGGCAGCTGTCAGAAAGCTAAGGCTATGCTGCACTTTCACAGCGCCATCTGTCAGCAGTGAAGCAAACTGCTGCATAACAACAGCCTGAGGTAAATATAGAATAGGAGAAAGGAGCTTCCGTTCACAGAAGAACATCTAATCCATTATTTTTAATAGTGCTAATAAAAAAAAGAAGAGGCATCCCCCTTGTGCCTTTGAAGATATGCCTCCTGCAACACATGCCTGATTATCTAGAAAAAAACCCATCCTTTTTAAGGCCTATTGTTTTATGCGCAAATTTACCCTGAGCTAATCTATTAATTAATCGACTAAAACTCATATACCGTCTTGCTCTGAATATAAGCCTCACTTTTTCCCCAACTTCTGACCATGAAAAGTTAAAGTGTAGCTTAAATTTGTGACCTTACAAAAAGTGGCTTTTACGATATTGCTGCTGAAACAGACATACGGTAAAACGGAATGGGTGTGAGTGCCTGCGGAATTTGAAGGGAGCGGCTTATATTCGAGTATTTTCTTTTTTCCCTTTTCTCCCCTTGAATTTTAAATGTGTGGCTTATATTAGGCTGCGGCTTATATTCGGGCCAATATGGTAATTACTTGACTAAGGTTTATTTAACTAGGTGACAATATTGGCAATGAGAGAACAGAAATTTGAGCTGTTGATAACTAAACATATAAGCAATTTAAGTGCAAGGCATAAATCTACAATCTAATACTGAATTGCATACACCTAAATTCCATTTGTTGCAATATGTGTACACAAACCTGTATTCAGGCACCATAAATATTGCAGCGTGGAGAGTTTAGTGGAGAAGAATATGTCAAAACTCATTATTTTGGGGAGTGGGTGGAAGAATTTTTTTTTTAATTTGGTTTCATGTTTTCTTATATTTCACCAGCTTGCATGGTTAAAAATGTTAAGTCCGCTTCAACATTTCCTAAGCTCACCCAACATTTCATAATTTCAGTATGTTGCATCATTATGCTGCTCAGCACTATGTAACACCCATGATGAATTCACTGACCTGACAAAACATTTATTCCCTAATGAAAATGCAGCACGATATATGGATGGGACTTTCCTATTACCTTAAAGGAAAAAAGCTGAATAATAATGGAACTAAACAACAACAAAGCAACCTCGCTATGCATTAAAATCCCACCTGTATTAACTGCATCGATTGTATTTCTTTTTTAAAAAAAACAAACAAACATTTTTTAATTAAATGAACAACTATAAAAATGGGGTGTAAACAATTATTATTGAATAAATTCTAAGGTGCACTCTTGGTTTACAAAAGTGTGTACAATGTCTCTTTTTTCAAGTTACATTTTCCACAGATCAGTTTCATTTGTTGAGACATTAGTGTTACATTAGGAAGAAAAGGGGGAAAGAGGTGGAGGGGGGCATGGTGTCGGGTGATAATGCTTCTATTTCACTTAATGTATGTGTGGGGTTTTGTGTCAGCGTCGCTTGTGATGGTTCTCTTTACTATTCACTTGTGTTTCTTTGGTGGTGAGAGAGGTTGGGGTGGGCCTAGGGTGTGGTTGTTTGTTTGTGATTGGCTGTGGTGAACTTTGTTTTCATGTGTGAGTGGGGTAGGTGGGTATTTTTGAATCGGTTAGCCGTATTGATTCATATGCTGTTGGCAAATGCTTGTCGTTGTCTTGTTGGGCTGTGTATGTGATAAAGGCGAGCCATACTGGGGTGAAGGCATCTTCTTCTTTTTGTCCCCGTGTCAGTTTCAGTTTATCGGTTAAGCATTGATTCTGATGTTGAGAATACTTGATAATTTGGCCCATTTAACATCAACTGGCATTTTCAAAGTTTATCCCCCACCCTCCAATGTAGCAGAGCATTTTAATGCTGTGCAGAGTGCTCTATAATCGGCCTTGAAACAAAAATGAAGAGACTAGGAGTGATCCCACTGAGAATCGGTTGCATTCTTCACCAAGAGTTCCATAGTGCACCTTAAAATTTATTCAATAATAATTAAGTGTTTACACCCCATTTTTATAGTTCATTTTCTTTCTCCCTTTGATTCTTTCTCCTTCCTACCTTATTTCCTTTCTGGATTTGCTTGTCTTAACTATTTCGTAATATCAGCAGTGACACTCACAGGTTGGTTTTGAGAAAGTTCCCCAACCAACTGGGGAAAGTTCCCCAATTTTTCCACTTCCCCAATTGAGGCCCCACCTGCACTATATGTTGAAAGCAGTGTCATACTGCTGAAATAGCCGTGGCTTCCCCCAAAGAATCTAGAGGAGTGTAGTTTCTTAAGGGTGCTGAGAGTTGTTAGGAGACCTCTATTGCCCGCACAGAGAAGAGTTTGGATTTGATATCCCACTTTATCACTACCCTAAGGAGTCTCAAAGCGGCTCACAATCTCCTTTCCCTTCCTCCCCCACAACAGACACCCTGGGAGGTGGGTGGGGCTGAGAGACTTCAGAGAAGTGTGACTAGCCCAAGGTCACCCAGCAGCTACATGTGGAGGAGCGGCGACGTGAACCCAGTTCACCAGATTATGAGTCTACCGCTCCTAACCACTACACCACACTGGCTGCAATTCCTATAGTGGTTTAACAATCAATCTCTTTCCCCAGAGAACTCTGAAAAGTGTAGCTCTATTAAGAGAATAGGGGCCTCCTAACAACTCTTAGCACCCTCAATAAACTATAAAGCTTATACCAAGAACAAACTTAGTTGGTCTCTAAGAACAATTTTTTGGACATTTTTTTTAAAATATATATATTTCGACTGTGTCAGACCAACATGGCTACCTACCTGAATCTACATTTCCTATGATTCTTTGGGAGAAGTGAAGATTCTTTAAAGGGGCATGATACTGCTTTGAATGTATAGTGCAGATGGGGGCTGAATCTGTCTATCATTGAAGCACTGCTCTCTAGCCAGGCCACCCAAAAACATACCCTCTGAACACATTCAGTGCTGGATAGAACAAAATATCAAGGCTAGAGCGACCCATCCCCATTCACTTTCTTTCCCCCTATCCCGCTACCCTGCCACTCTACTGTTAAGTTCTTTTAGTAAGAGTGATCATCAGCCAGTATAAACTGGCATTGACCCATTTGTTAACTTGCAGAGCTTGTCAAGTGGCAGATCAGTCCTAATACAATTAACAATATTTTTAATTGAAGTTGTACTGTTGAGCGCGTGGAATGATTACCAGCTAATTACCCGTACAATAAGATGGGTAGCAAAAGGATCTCCTTCAGGAAAGATGGGTACTTATCTTACAGACCTCATGTCATGCCAGCCTGGAGTGGGATCAGAGGCACTGTTCTGGTGTTACCAAGCCATCGCTTGAAATACATTTACACTTAATATTTCCTCCTGCAACACTTAAACAAGAGCAACAACAAGAGTTCAGCCACCAAGCTCAATTTACACTGCACAGCTTTTAGCTTCAAAAATAGAAAGACATTTTCCTACCGCAAGAAAACCACAAGAACTAGAAATTGCTGGCTTCCTTTCTCTCGTGCTGGATTTATCCTACCACTTTCTTCCTAATGTGCAATAACATTTCAATTACACACAATGACAACCCTATGAATATAGAGGGGTGTACCAGGTCAGCCTTAGAAGATTTCTGAACCCGTTCTCTTCATTTTGCCAGATCAACTCCCTGATAATTAATTACCAAAAATCTAAGATTATGATTTTTTCTAAAAGTTGTCAAATGGAGACTAGACAATTATCCCATTGACCAGGTAAAATCTTTCAAATACCTAGGGATATTTTACCAGCCAAATTTAAACTGGACAACACACAGACACCAAATGATTATTCAAGCAAAATGCACTACATCAGCGATTCTCCATTTTTCCTTCCTCAAAGGCAACCAGATGGTCGCTGCTGCAATAAATATCTTTAATGCCAAGGTCCTTCCTCAGCTATTGTATGGTATTCTGATTTGGATACAAGCATTCAGCAGAGAAGCTGAACAAATCCAAGCGACCTTCCTTCGTAAGATCCTTGGTGCCCCTAAATGCGTAAGTTATTTAACCTTATGTGCTGAAATCAGCCAACATCTGATGGAAACCAAAGCATGGCTCTCTACAATCAAGGCCTGGCTGAAAGTTCATTTTAGAACAACATCTAACTCCTTCTTAACCTCTATGCTTGAAGACCGCATCTCATCCAGATGGTATAGAGCAATTCAAGACAAAATTCGTAGTCTGGGCATTGCTCTTGAGAGCCTTGAAGCATGTGACGAAAATCACATATTCCAATTAATCAAGCAGCGGCTCTACAACCACGAAATACAGTGCTTGTTACTACACACTCGGAGACCTTGTTCTCCGGAGGCCTTAGGTATTACAACACCCTACAGAACCTGTGCCAATAACTTAAATGATTTACTACTCCCTTCCCATTGAAGAGCCTTTATGCTCGCAAGATTAAATGCTTTCCCTTCTGCAGTGACTAAAGGCACATTCGCACACACTCCATATCAAGCCCGTTTGTGTGCCTGCAACCAGGAAGTACCAGATTCAATGGACCACATTCTCTTAGATTGATTGCCCTTTACACAGCAGACCTCGCCAACTGATGCTGAGTAAAATGTTGGCTCTCCAGCCCACAACTCTGAGAAGAAATCAAATGAGGTTTCTCCTGGCAGATCGGGACAAAGATGCCACTGTTCTAGTAGCTTCCTTCAGGAAATAGACTGGGCATAGCAGAATATCTAAGTGCACATGACCACAGTGTGACCTTATAACCCTTGGCAGCTTTACCCTTGTCCTTTTAATTATCACAGTGATTTCAAACATTTTATATTGCGATGCCAATAAAGGTATGAGTTGATTTGATTTGATTTGATATAGAGGGGCATAAGTCTGCTACAAAATAAAAACAAACATATAGGAGAATCTCAGGGCACCTTAAAGAATAAAATACATTGCAGAATAACCTTTGGTGCGCACTTATGCCACAATTAACCTGATTTTCTAACGATAATTTCTGCCGCTTTCTTATGAACCAAGGTTAACTAGGGGATCAAAGAGGCTGAATCTTGTACTGCAGCTTTTGCTTTTCTTTAAAATAAAATAAAATAAATAAGTGGGAGTACAGTCAATGATATTAACACAAGTATATCATTTACACAACACTTTTTCTGACTATTCACTATATTTTAAGTGCAGCCTCTCAGTAATCCTTACTATTACCCTGTAAAGGTAAAGGGACCCCTGACCATTAGGTCCAGTCGCGGACGACTCTGGGGTTGCAGCGCTCATCTTACTTTATTGGCCAAGGGAGCCGGCGTACAGCTTCCGGGTCATGTGGGCAGCATGACTAAGTCGCTTCTGGAGAACCAGAGCAGAGCACAGAAACACCATTTACCTTCCCCACCAGAGCGGTACCTATTTATCTACTTGCACTTTGACATGCTTTCGAACTGCTAGGTTGGCAGGAGCAGGGACAAGCAACGGGAGCTCACCCCATCACGGAGATTCGAACCGCCGACCTTCTGATCGGCAAGCCCTAGGCTCAGTGGTTTAGACCACAGCACCACCTGAGTCCCTGTAGGGGGTGCTAATATTATTATCACCACCACATTGCAAATACCATGAGTGGCTCAAGGACCATGGCTCGTTGAGGGCTATTTGCTTAACCACAAAGCTCCACTAGATACAAAACCTGCCATCCTGTGCAAAGCTATGTGGTGGAGAGAGATATTCTCTACCCGATGACTGGCCCAATGTTCA